>NW_009647849.1:939168-1001848 GCF_000708025.1 Charadrius vociferus
GCTGAACGGAGCGCCGTGGCCTGCCGCAGCACGGGGCTGCACACGCGGTACCTTTCTGCCTTTTATGTTCTGTTGTCCTGCACGTGCCTGACGTCCGGTTACTCCTGCTCTCCTCCCGTTTGTCGTGCTTAGTCTGCCTTTTTTGGTTTCCCTGAAATTGTTATTTAAGTGGGTATTTAACGTTTCGCTGATTTGGCTGGCTAGCACCCCAGGTTCTCTTACCCTCTTTGCTTAGAAGCAAGCTCTAGTGCTGGTGTTTTCATTTGGATGTTGTTTAAAAAGGTTACGTTCAGTAAGCTAACTTTGGTATTAGAGATGTTATCAAAAGTATTTTCCCTCTTCACCTGCCGGGAGGGATGTGAGCATGAATACCAGTTTCCTAACGTAACAGCAGCTTTAAGTATCAGGTTCGAATGAACTGGGGCAGGGAGGTTTATGCTAACTGTCCTCAGGTGCCTGAGGAACACATGCTGAGCTAAATGTAATTTGATTATAAAGAAGACTCAAACAATGACCTGTGGGAATATTTCCTTACAGGCCAGGCTCTGCAGAATTAAGACTGAAGTCTGCATACCACCATCTTTTGGGAGATGTCTACAAAACAAGCTCTGGACAAGGTCATGGGAAAAGGAAGATGCTCGCCCACCCTGTTTGCAGTCACAAAACTGGCGAGCTGGTGCTCTTAATTATCTTGGGAGACAGCGAAAGCCATCTGTCTGTCTTTGCCATTCGGCCAATGCTGCTGTGGTCCGACAAAAGGCTGTGGATGAGAAAACAGAAGAGTTCAAACTGGTCTATAGGTTTCCGGGGATTAAGTACTGCAGGGTACTGTCCAGACTGAAGCTGTTACAGACAGCCACCACCGTGGTGGTGCTGCCTCCCATCTGCCACCTCTATCTGCAAGACCAGGTTTCTCAGCATCTCCTCTTGTATACAACTGGCATTGCGCTTTTCGCTGGTGCAATGTTGTATGGTATGAGCTACTTTTTCAGACGAATTATTGGATTAATCTACTTAAATGAAACTGGCCGTACTGTCAAAGTGGCCCACTTGACGTTCTGGGGAAGACGGAACGACATTTACTGTCCCATAGAGACAGTGATGACACTGGATGAAGTTGGAGATAGCAAGGGGGAGCTACTTCTCCAGTTCAAACGGTATAATAGTACAGATATTTTATATTTTACGATTAAGTTTGGCCAGATTGTAGACAGGCAGAGGTTTACTCAAATATTTGGAGAACTCCAGTGATACAGCAGCTAATTTTCAGTGGTTTTCCTTGTTGTGTGTTCATTGTGCTTATTCTTTGGTGAAGTTTAATTAGTTTATCAAACTGACATACTTCTGTCATTTTCCTGTGCAAAGCCTGCTGGTAAGTGTAGAAAGGAGAAATGGTACAATCCACGGGGTTAAATGTCTCTGCAGCTTGTTTAAGGTGTGCGCAGCATCTCTTCTGTGTTGGATACAGTGATGTGCATGGTGCACCGTCACCAGCAGTTGTAAGTCTACGCTGTCCTGCTTGGAAGGTGCAGTAGGAGGCCGAGTCACTGCTGCCGGCCTTGCCTGCTTCAGCTGGCCTCAAAGATTGTTTTGAAACAGAAAGAACTCTTGAAGTGAAATGCAGTAACTCTGCCAGAGGAGCCTCACTTTAAATTCATTGTTTCTTTTAGTGGATTTGAGGTTAACTGGGAAGCCTCTTGAAATTAAAACTTGTCTGAAACATATATGCGATAAACAATGCTGGATGTCAGAGATATGTGCTCATGCATTAATGAAATGGAAGTAACTGGAAAGAGCAGTACACGATGCTGTGTAAGGGGCGTGGGGTCTCTTGGCAAGGTTTTCCAGGATGTGAATGTAACTGGTCAAAACAACGGGGATGCGCTGCAAGACATGTGGTTCAGCTGTAAGGGTAAGTTAAAGACTGGAACAGCATTTCTGGAGCCTCTCATAGAAATTGCTTTGCTGTTGGAATAAAGGGAAAATATAAGCTACGGTGCTGGGAACTACAGGGACAGCCTGGGATCCTTTGTTCGGTTTGGATCCCAGTGACAGCTGAAAACTTGGAACTACTTGTCCTTCTTTGCCTATATTCATGTTTGTGTTTGTTTTGTATGTATGAATGGCATTTAATCAATGCTGTAACACTTGAGTTGCAAAAACTTCAGTAAACATTACCAAAAATTATCTTAGACTATGTGAGTGAAGCGGTCTTCTGTGAAGAGTGTATAGCCTTGGAAACAAGTCATCTGCAACCCTTAATGAGTTTACTGATTAGGGCCTGTCATCAAAGCTCTGTTGCCAAATACCGTTTCCACTCCCTACTCTCCCAGTCTGGGCTTGTTTAAAATGAAAAGAAAAAAGGTAAGGCACCTACAAGCTATACTGAATTAAGGCTAAAAATATGTGTACTTTGTATTCTGTTGAACTTGGAGGGTTGATCACCTCAGTACCTGTGTCTGTGAAGGCCAGTGGGTTTATTCTGTGGAGTTAGTACGATTCCTCCTTTTCCAAACCCAAAACCTTAGTAGGAATGAGGAGCAGGGTTTAAACCTGAGAAAGAATCAAATCTGAGCACTTGTAACAACACAGAACTTTTTTTGAATTATCAGAAGCAAGTTAACTCCTTACATTGCTCTTCTGGCTGTTATTTCACTCGAAACAATGGCAAATAAGCTGACCCTTGTGAATAGAGAAATTTGGAGTGTTCTTTGCCCTCTTTCTTCCTCACGCGTACTGAAATCTGTCTCTTGCTGCATCAGCAGATGCAGGTAAGTAAAACTGCCCTTTAAGTGCACGGGCTAACCCTGACTTACGATTTATTCATGTTGAACTTTTCCTAATGAGGGCTCTATTATTTTAAATTTTGGCCGATAGTGTGTGGTACAGAAGCGTCAAGAGGAATAGAGAAATGTTCCTTGGCTTAAAAACCCTGGCATCAAAATACAGCGGACTGTATGCATACAGCATGTTTTGTGGAGGCTTATCTTCACAAGAATATATTTAATACACACTAATGATTCAGTTTAGGTGTGTACAGGTGTAAAATAAAAAGCCCCAGAGAAGTTCAATTATAAATATTTTATTTAAGAATACTGATTACACGAGATGTAATTTTTTATGAGTCTGTGTCCAGTTACTAGTTACACCATGAAGTGTAGTTCAGTATTTGTTTAAACATTTATTTGGCACTGTCCACAGTATGCTGTAAACAATATTAATTTTATATGCTTCAGCTGCAGTGCTTCCTATGTATTCTCTAACATGATTTCATCAACATGTTGTACACCATTATACAGTTACTGAGTGTCAGTAAAAATTATAAAAACACCTAGAGTATTCATAATAAAAGAGAAGATGTGGTAAGACTTCAAATTACTGGACCTTTGCTTCTGTAAAAGTACAAGACTTGCTAGAGACATTTACTAAAACTACTGCACTGATATGTTGAACAAACTAATTCCAAAATGCTGTCAAATACAGTTCTTGGTCTGACTTGCCTCTTGCTGATAATACGCTTACAAGGACAGCGATGACAGTGAGGGTTTGCTGAACACCAGTTCACCAGTCCTTCCCCCAGATTTCTACAAACTCCGCTCAAAAACCTGCTCGGGTTCTGACCAGCTGGTACCAGAGTTCTGGTTTCTGCAGAGAGGTTTACAGAAATCCCATTATTTTTAAGTGAGCAGAAGTGAGTGTGTTTCAGTTTCCCGATACCAGCACTCAGAAATTAAAATGGGAAAAACCGTGATTAACACTTCTCAAAGCAGGTAAGAAACCTTTCACATTTTGGTAGCTGTATTAAATATGTCAATCTTTTAACTGCTCTTTCATTATATACTTAAAAATTGTGGTCAAATCCTAATATGGCAACTGTAAAGTCCACTGTGGTCCCTGTTTTTTGGTGCAGAACCGAAAGTTAAACTCGTAAGCAAAATCCAGGTGCTTGGTAGCCAAGAAAAAAAAAAAAAGGCACCAGACCTAGTTCGGGTCAGCCTTGAGCAAACAGCAAAGAGGTGCCCAAAACAATTCTCTGAAGAGAAACACATCAGTGACCTGTTGACACTTCTTGATCCTGAGCTTTCTAGAAGCTCTCTGAAGTTATCAATGACTTAGAATTCACTACTAGAACAAAAATAGAATTACTTTGCATTATAAATGTGCAATTAGGCCTTCACTGTAGTGGCTCTGATGTCAGGCAATGGCTAAAGTCAAGCAATTCTGCTGTAATTTTACCAAATACCTCAAGTATTCATGTAGAACTTTTGTAATAGATAAATTTAATGGCTTCTTTGTATTATGGGCAAACGGTAAAATAGTCTCAAAATCATTCTAGACAGCTGGCAGAGGTGGAAATAATGTGCTTCACGATTCTCTAAGCTTTGTCAGTTTACATAGTTTAGGGTATGGTTTTCTCTGTACAAGTCTGATTGTAAGAGAAATTTTAAAATCCAGGATGAGGAAAAAAGTACACGTCCTTCAGTTCCACTTACAGCGCTGCACGTGTGGCTGAGTGCATGAGTGCCTCTGAAGCAGTATGTGCAGGCTGAAGGGTGGGCACAGAGGAGCTGATGGCATCCTGATCCAGTGGCAGACGACTGTATTCAGGGGATAAAAGCTGGAAATTGTTCTGTAAAATACTGTGCTTGGCAGTGCTGGAAAGCAGAGCTTTCCTTGAAACACCTATTTTATTCCAGCTGCCACGAGGGAATGGCACTGTCTGTATGGCAGGCACATGGCGCTAAGCGTTGTGCCGCACTTGCTGCTGCTTCTGGGCGCAAGAGCAAATCTACTGGGTTTACCTGTGAAAGTGGACTCTACCAGGTCGTATTTAGACAATCAAAGAGTCAGGGCCATGAGCATAGAGAGGGCTCTGCAATGAACATGACCCAAGCCAGAAGACAGAGGGCCACAGCTTCTACAAATGCACAGTGTGGGACAGCTGTGAGTACCTGCTGGTGACCAGTACCAATGCTCTGCCTGGGTTGAGTTTGCATGGAGCAGCTTGCCTTGGGCAGGATTACAGACAGAACAAACCTCAGTTTATGACTTTACACTTATCTTGTGAGTAAAGAAGACATGAATTAATGCAAACTAATTTCATAATCAGCTGTTTGGTGCGAGGGAACTGCTTTTTACTTGAAGTTTGCTAAGATGTCACTGAAAATGTTCAGAAAGAGGTGCGCATGATGATCCTTGAAGATCAGCGTTGGACGAAAACGAATCGATCTGTCGCCGCAGCCTCCCAGCATGACACCTAAAACAAGAACAGAATAGGTCTTCTAGTCATTTCTGTATCTTTGCCAAATGTCCAGAAAAGGCAGGTCTCCGAATGAGGCTTGCCTCACTGTGCAGGGCCAGTGGAAGCGCCCCAAATCCCTGCTAACCACACAATGATCAGCACGTACTCAGTGCTGCAAAGGGGCCTCAAGCTTTGGGGCAACACAGAAGAACACTGCGGGTGCCTGTAGCTGGTCTGGAAAACACTTGGAACGCTGGGACTAATCCCAGCATCAGTGGAAGACTCCATCCAGCGAAGAGCTCAAAACAGCATCTGAGCCTTCAAAGCTGCAACACTCCACTGGTTAAGGACCTCAATCCCAGAACAAGACACAGTAGGTTTCTTTGCAATTTTGTTTTTAAACCACTTCATTTTAAATTACAGAAAGTTAAAATATCTGGCAAAAAAAAGCTGGCAAACTCCTTCCTGCAGTACTTTAAATGGATGGGGTTTTTTTTAACCCCTAAATCAATTAATTCTTCAGAATGTTTGGGCAATGAAAATCCGCACCGTTGAGCTGAGCTCACCTTGCCTCTAAGCAGAGCTTTGGCTTCCCTCCCTGCTGGCTTAGGTTCCAAGAACAAAAAATACCATACCCATGTCTTTCACGGTCTAAAATTTTGGTTTCACAATAGTTTAGATGCATCAAGCCTGCTTCTTTCAAGAGATGGGAGTAACAGCAAAAACTTGACAGCACAAACACTGGGCGCCCACAGTTAAATTCAAAGAGAACGTTAGGCTGCAGAGCACCAGGTTCCCCTCCTGGTGCTTGGGCTTGTCTGCGGCTGGGCCAGAGTTCTGTGGTACAAGAGGGCTGTGGTTGTAGATCTGTGCCCCTTTTAGACAACTTGTTGTATTTCATTATTAGGTATTCCACAAAATTCATAGTTTTTCTCCCTGTGTTTTCCTGAGTGACAGTTACATTAACTTTCTTCTAATTTTCCCGGTCTGTCTCTAGAAGTAAGCCATGCCTACGTGCACCTAAGGTCACTGCAGAGGAACAGGAAAGTGATGTCACAAAACCCGATGCCCTACATAGATCTCTTCCAGTAACATTAGACCTATAGAAAAGGGTAAACATGCAAACCATGCAACAGGGGTCTGATGTCTGAAAATACAAGTATTTCCAGGAGAGTCTAAATACAGCTTTGTTCATAGTTTCAGTTCTGTTCTCTGATGCTGTGGTATACACATACCATACGAAAAAGGAAAATTTAATGCATTACATGCGCTACTGTTTGTCATTTGAAGCTAATTCTTACCTTTGTTTCTGGCTATTGTAATTAACTTGTTTCTAGTTGCATCATTTGGAGTGTCAAACGAGCAGAACGTACCTCTTCCTCTCACTCTGCTGATAAGATGGGGGTAACGAGCCTGCAAAGAGAGGTGAGGCTGTGCACACAGCAGCTGCTGCCACAGAGGGCACCTGGCGGCAAGCTCTGCTCTGCTCTGCCAGGCGTTCTGCCACACGGAAACCCCGCTGCCTCCTCCGCTCTGGCGGAGCGGAGCTGCTGCAGAGGCCGGTTTCTCACAGAGCCTGCCGTCCTGTTCAGCCCTTTCTGACAACCGCAGAGCCCCACAGCAGGCAGATTCTCTCCTCAAAGGCCGAGCAGGCAGTGAGGATGAATTTGCACCCCTGAGCTGGGCCGAGTAAAATCTTACCTGGAGCCTCCTGAAGTGCGCGTAAAGCACCTTGCCTCTAAAATGCACCCCAGGAAAACCTGAGCGTAAATAATCTGGAATGGGGCTAGAAACCAGCTCATTCTTACACTGCGCTAAGATGCTTGCTCGTATGATCTGCTTCCACTTACCAGCAACTACAATCCTCACCTTTTACAAAGTAACCTTTTTTGGCACTAGTTGTACTCTGGCCCTCCAAACTATGAAGATTATAATTTTTTGTGTTCTCCTGCCTCCTTCGCCTTCAAGTTGTGGAGACAGCAGAGACTCTATTTGGGCTTATCCTGCGCTACCAGTGCACAAAGTGCCATTTCAGAGCATCTGCAAGCCTGCCCCTAAATGCCAGGCTGATTCTCCTTCTCATGTGGAGCTCCGTAGGGGAAGCTGTGAAGGAATTTCCCTTAGTCAAGGGAGGGAAGGCTACAATTTTCTTATTTCAACAGCTCAGTGGAATTGTAACAAAATATAAAGGCACTTTCTTTTAAAAAGAACTTCAGGGACAATGAAATGCTAGCTGCTTGTGATAACGGGGACTTCTAGCAAAATAATTTAACTGGCTGTAGTTCATACCTTCAGATATATTTGGGGTCACCCTTTATTTTGGATTAAGCTATATAAAACCAGCATCCTTAAGTCAGTAAAAGAACATTTACTTCAATTCAAAATGGGATAGAGTTATTCAGGCTTGCATTGAAGTACCTAAACCAGCAAGTTATGATTATTGGTCTAGTTCCCAGCTGGAGTTCCGCAGTCCAAGCGTTTAGACTGGATTAAGTCAGATCCTACCTGATCAGCAAACTTCTGATCTATAATCCTTCCAGATGTTTACCTGTAAATCCAGCAGCCCCGTCAGTAGTGCTTTCCCAGCGTGGGTTGCATTGTTTAGAAGGTCTTCTTGTTTAATAACCTTAATGACTTCAGCAAGCATAAGGTTCTTAGATGGATCTCCAAGCCAGGTGTTAAAAATCCGATAGGGCTTGGGAAAAAGCGGGGAGAGAGTTGTGGAACATGTTAGCAGGCAAATCACTATAATAAAGAAGAGTAAGCCATCAAATGGATAATGCAAACATCTGGTGTGTGAAAAAGCATGCACTAATCTCACCACCCCCTTTTTTTTAGTTGCAAGGAAATAGAGCTGCCCTGCGGAACAGAAACAAAGGGCAGCTACTTTATGCTACACATTTCATGCATTCTGTTGTGCTGCTCTGACATCTCACTGAAACATGGCTATAGATGACACAGAAATCAGCTTCATCTATAGGGTTTGACATTCAAGCTTTTATGTTTTCCCCCTTTTTTTTTTTTTATTTATTACATCTCAAATGTCACTAATGCAAAGAACTCTTGCTGACAGAACCCCTAATGCTGATGTACAAGCTCTGAAAATACCACGTTGCCCCATGGAAAAAGGTGTCAGTTTGTGGTTGGATTTTGTACTGAAGGTTAGCTCATTAGGCAAAACTCAGTTCTCCACTCCCACCACCTTTATGACCTTTGTGATCAACAGCAACTGGAATAAAAGTGAAGAAGTGATGACAACTTTTGTGTCAGCACAAAGCAAGTATCTATGAAATCGCAGCTCCACCCAGCTAAGCCAGCATTACTGAAGGAAAGCCTGTCTCTTCCATGGACACTACAGTCACTCGTGAATGGCCCCCCAACGAGCACAAAGTCCAAGTTTCATTGAAAATCTTACAGCATTTGGCCTGAACTCCTCTTTGTGGAAAAATCCTCCTGTCATCATCTTCTTACTGAATGTTACCACATCAGCCGGGTCATCCAGGCCCCAGTGCTCATGTGCCCAGAATTTTCCTGTGCAGCCACCTCCCGTCTGCACCTCATCCACCAAGAACGCACAGCCGTGCTGCGGAGACAGGTGTAAAGAACAGGGAATGTGAGTCCGCATTTCCAAAACAAAAATCCGTTCCTTAAGACAGGTGTAAAGAACAGGGAATGCATTTCCAAAACAAAAATCCGTTCCTTAGTAAACAGACAAATGCAAACCAGTTACATGCAACATCCCTCCTTCCTCTCCCTTCACCGCTCCCAATCTCCCCTCCTCAACCCCACACTAATGCTACACACTGTGCACTGGATTTCAGTTAAAAATTCAGCTATTTTTTTAGAAAGGCAGTAGAAACATTTTCTACCTAAATTCACAAAGTACAGGTTTTTATGTAATCTATGCATTTTTTTATATAGTCTTGAACATTTCTAGAGGATATCTGAAAACATCTGGGAGGAGCCTGGGTGGCATTTTCAAAGCCTCTGAGAGAAGCAGAATGCAATTTTTAGGAGTTTCGGTTTTTTTAAATATAAAATCTCTGCCTCCAGTCTGAGTCAGGCACGTGTGGCCCAACAGCAATAGCAGCAGCACGATCTGTTCAGTCTGGGGGCATAAAATGCTCCCGAAGAGCTGCCCTTTCAGACCAGTCTGCTGAGAGAGCTACTTATTGTAGATGGCAATGTGGGTTTTTTCTATGCGAAGGACTATTTTTTTGAAACTTTGGGACAGGGAGATCAAGCTATATCATGATAAACCAACTGGTAAGTACTTTTAGCAGCATCTTGTTTTACACAACACAAACCTTTTCATTTCACCTTATTTACTATATCCCCCTGGCACGAGCAGCTGTTAACAATGGGAAAAGCTGCTGCTTCTCATGGCAGAACAGAATTTTCCAAATGCTTTTCTCTGTAAGCATACAAGTGTTTTAAGGGTGCAAAAAGCATGGAGTAGGTCTTATTGAGGGTCATAACTTCCAAACAGGTAACTGCATGTTCCAAGTATCAAGATATACATCCTTTTCATTGTTTTATTGGAACATCAGCACTTACGATGGTTGGACTCAATATGTGTTTCAGCTTTTTTTGCAATTAAAAACAAGTAGTCAACAAAAAATTACCCTTTTCCAAACCTGCCTCTTCTGATTGATTGAACCCCCTCAACAAATTGGCATTATCATTTAAAGAACAATACCACGAAATCCATAGTTAATGAATCAGAGTAATTTCTCTCTCACTTAGACATTGGATGAACATTTATTGGACTGAGGAAACCACTGGGTGTGCATCAAACGGAAGAGAAAACCCTGTGCTGCCAAGGGGTTGCGTGTGTCTGAGTACAGGCACTGAACGACCCCAGGTGCTGCTCAGGAGACAGGTGAAGCTCTCACAGTGGCTGGGGCAGGGGTGGCCTCTGGAGACAACAAGAAGTATTTGCATGTTTAGCTACCCCTGAATGACCAGTGAAATGTGCCATTACCTTTCTGGCATTATGATTACCTTTCTGGCAATATCTCGTAGCTTTCTGAAGAAGTCATCTGAAGCGTGATTGTCCCCACCCTCTGACTGTATCGGTTCTACAATGATTCCAGCCACAATCTTCTTCTTTTTCCTGTACTTTACAATCAGGTCTTCCACCTGTAAACCAAACACTTATGCTACGCTCTGCTTTCAGGACATTTGTACTTTTCCTCCCAGAAAGACTAAATCTCAGTAACAGAACCTCAACGTTCCATAGACATTCCTGGCTGTGAAGCTGTCGGGAAGTGTAAGGAATAGCGCTTAAGTTTAAATCATATCCTAACCACATTGTAACTAGTTGCACATTTACCTACAAGGGTACGAAAGCTCTCGCAAATTTCAGCTGGAAGTATGGTGGAAACCACTGTAGCTTGCTGTCATCAACAAAACTCAGCTAAGGTATTAAAGAAGCTAATCGGGTAAATTTGCTTTTTCTAGTCACTCACTTCAGATACTTTAAAATTAATCAGATTAAATAGTGCAGAAATCCTATTGCTGATAAGGGGCTTATAGAGAAGTTTTAATTAACCTTGTAGTGCTAGTTGCTGCAATTAGGAGTGTCGTTTGTACTACATTTGAAATACCACTTACAGCTTTCAGGGCCCACAACCCGTGTAGGCTGTGTAAAGCGATGGTTTCCGAAGGCTGCCAGTAAGCCAATCTGCAGACTTTCAAAGAATGTGTTCGGCTTTTTCTTTTGTGTTTTTTTGTTGTTGTTGTTTTTTGTTTGGGGTTTTTTTGTTTGTTTTTAAATAATGGCTTCAAGTCTGTGGATTGACTTTTTGCATCATAATTCCCCCCACACCCCCCAAGCTATTGCGGAGCAAACACAGGGACGCCATTTTCTATGCTTTCTGTTTCCTCTGAAGTTAGGCAGGTTCAAATAAGAAGTCTCTTTGATCCAGCTCTGCAGCCACCCAGCGCTCTGCTGCGCTCCCTTCTGCACACCGCAGCCCCCTCCTCTGTTGTGGTGCTCCAGACTGTGCACCATTCCCGTTCCAGCCACAGGGCACAGCGCCTCGCTGCCCACCACCGCCTCTCAAGGGACAGATCCCGGATCCCAGGGAGCCCAACAAGGAATCCCAATGGTTCTGGTACCGGGAGACAGTTTGCTTCCCGCAGGCTCTGCTCTGCCCACCCTTCCCTTCTCCCAGGCTAGGGAAGGCACAAAGGGAAGGATCAGAGCTTTATGCCAGAAGGCTACCACCCAAAAGCTGAAAAACCTGAAATATTGTCACAGGTTCTCTTTGCAGAGCATTAGACACATTGCGGTCCTCTTAGTCCATGTCCCTTCGCAAGATCCAGCAGACAGGATCACTGTGATACAACAAACTTCTCCTGCATGTGAAATTTCACTTTGGTATGACTCATGCAGACCTCTGCAATGCACATAAGCCGGCTGTTCGTCTGAAAGGCAGGGACAAACTTCGGACTGTAAACAACGGTGAATGCTGTTTTAATCACATGCTGTTCCAAACCCTGAAAACGTTCTTTTAGTGAAAAGCAGCTAATCCTACTAACACTATTCATTATTTCAAAACAAAAACAACAGAAAGCTGCCAGTGAATTTTTTACCTCCTCTAAACAACGGGCTTCTTCCTGTTGATTTTCTTTCACAAAGTCTTCCAGAGGATACTTTAGCCTTGGAAATGGAGCAATAGGCCAGTCCAGCGATGGAATGTCCAATTTGTGAATTGCTTTAGAGTGAGTCGCAGCTAAGCAACCTAAACCCAGCAAAGCAAAAATTAAAATAATACCTAACTGGGAACAATACAGGAGAAAAGCTACCAAGAGATGAAAAATTGCCTGACACCAGGACTGTAGAATTCTCTCAATTGCTCTATATTTTTACTTTTTTTTTTTTTCTGAAGTACTGAGTAACTGGATTTAGTCAAGCTCAAGTGTATTGCTCTAGATTTTAAGCCCCAGTCTCCACATGTGCTGCTCCAGAAGAAAAGGAGAACCTCTGTCAACCTGAACAGGTTGCTCAGATGAGATGGGTTTCACCTGTCCAAGGACAACTGGTCACAAAGCTCAGAATTACAGCACTCTTGGGTAACACATTTAGAACATGGATTGAGCCAATATAAAATGGTAACAGTGAGTGACATCTTGCTGTATATTGTGGCAATTTTACCCCAGGAGTTAGATTTTTACTAGCATAGACAGGAAACCTTGGATTCACAATGAAAATAAGGGACCGTCTGAAAATAAATTTTCAATAGTTATAAAATTAATTTCTGCTGTCACTCAAGTATTCTGTTTCAGTACCGGTGGGGCTTCCAAAGCAAACCTTCAATAAACCTACAGCTTCTCGACTGGTACTGTTTGCCTAAGGAAAAAAACAACTTTTCAGAAACGCCAGTGAGATGAGAGGTTACTGCAGCGGCTGCGAGGAGGCGAAGGAAGGGAGGTGTTGCCGGCAGGGCTTTGCTTACCCAGGGTCCTTCCGTGGAAGCCGCCCATGAAGGAGAGCATGGCGTAGTCGGGGCAGCCGGGGGGCTGCAAGCAGAGCAGAGAGGCGGCAGTCAGCGTGTGGTGCTGCTGGCAGGCAGCACTTCAACCAGCCCAAATTGTTGTATTTACCCATTTCAACACATACATTTGTCCTCCCCTAAAAAATGCCTGACCTCCTAAAATACATCATTAATACTAATGGATAGGTGGCAATTTACACTGTATCGTAATATCGCTTCACACATGAGCTCACACAAAGGCTCAATACTCATTACAACCTGCCCCTTTTTGTATAAACTACGAGCACATGTGTCCGGGGTGGCCGTGCCCAGCTGCGGCATCGGGGGCTCTGCCAGGAGAGGCCGGGGCTGCCCCGCGCCAGACACCCCGTGCAGTCATGGTGACTTGCTGTACCAAGAATGAGAAGGAACCATGACAAAAGACACGCAAACTGTATACTATCTGGAATTTAATAAAAGGATTGGGCTGATCCCCTGCGCCGTCTAAAAATACAAATTCTCTTTCTTTATGCCTCTCTTATCCTGCAAGTGAGAGCATTGTCACCACTTACACACTCCGTTTACACCTTTAGTTTTGTACCCCAATACTCAGCAACAGGGCCAAGGCTCCAATGTCTGTAACTGGAGGTTGGGGTATCTCCCCCCAAAAGGGCGATGGAGTTGCCCTCTCAAATCCATCCCCTCCCCCAACTGTAAAGAGAACTCAGACAATTAACTCAAAGAGGAACACTAATGTTTAGACAGCTAAACTTGGACAAAAAGTGATCACTAGTTTTACAAGTCTTGGGTCATCTTATAAAATTCTTATTCCTTCAGGTCATGATGTGCCATCCTCTTATTTGTACTGGCACAGCCATCTGTCTGACCATGCTGTAAGCAACATCATGGAACTTAAAAAATAATTACGAAGACAAACAAAACGGAAATCCCCTAAGAGAACCCTCCTCATTTTTGAAGCCAAATGAGTTCCCTAATCCCATGTGAATGAACTGAATGCTCATCACTACAGAAGCGCCAAAGATGAGGCCGGGACCAGCAGGTTATTCAGTTCTAACGTGTTTATCTCAAAGAACAGATTAAATCCTCTGTTTTCTGCTATTGTTGCATGTTAAGATTTGAGACTGGCAAGAGCGAGACCACCTCGGTTGAAGGTGAATATGGCTTCAGAGGTTTATCAGCTGCATCTCAACTTCCTCATCCTGCCTGTTGTTAACATTTAGTCAGTCAAATTTTAACCAACCCCTTGATCAGTTGTAAGCCATAATATCACTTCCAATAAAAAAAATCAGAACATCTGTTATCATTTGTAAACTTTTGCATGTATTAATGATCTCCACAGACCCATCCATCACATGGGCCCCTCTTTAGCAAATAATGTGTCATTAAAAAAGGGAGATCTTCCCAAGATTCACAACTGGGAAGGATGCAGAATACAAACAGCAGGTCTTGATATTTGTTGGGAGCAGTTTGTGTTTCACCATTTCCTAATTTTACCAAACCAAGATTCCACTTCAGAGAGAGTAAAGCCAATTTTTCCTCTCAAGCTTCCCTTATAAACCCAAGCCAATGGTACCTCTGTAGGTGTTGTAACGAACAAATGTTACCTGGTTAATCATGCAAGATTCCAGTTCCTCTTTTGTGACATTATTATGACCCCTCTCCTTGTTCTGAAAAAAAACCCAAAAATAAAAACAACCAAAACCACCACCAATAAATCCAACAGAGAGTTTTCCTTTAGTTGCAACCAATGCATTTTTGGCTGAAACACAGATTAGTAATGCTGATATTCCAAGCTACAGCCAATGGAGACACCGACTGTGGCTCTTACACAGTGACTGCAATCTGTATTTTCTTTATGTCCTTTTTTTCATCATTTCTAAAGTTGTCAATATAAAGTGAAAGCTTAGACAAAGACTTTTAAATACAGATTTTATACTCAGTTGAATATAAATAACATCATGAACAAGACAACCTCCAAGCCTTACTTTGTTTTACAGCAACAGTTCTGATGATGAATAAATACTCATTTCTTCATCTAAACCTACAAAAAAAAATCTTAACATTTTACTTACTCTGTACCACATAAATATTGCCTTAAAGGCGTTTTCGTTAGAGCAGGATCCGCAAGACATGGTGATCACCTGTGGCAGGCCCTTAGGAGCCACCTGTCAATGAAGAGAGGAAATTACTCCAAAATATTAAGCACCAATACAGTGCAAAGTGATGATAACACTGATCAGCCCTTAACATCAGGAGCTTAAGCATAACGGGAGACCAACTGTGCCTACGATGAGAAAAGCCAATTTCAACTGCAGCTGAGACGGCCTGACTCAGTTTCAGGCCCAAGGATCTTCAAATGTAAATGAAGACAAACAGAAGCCACTTATTCTACTATCTCTTATGAAAACACAGTGAACAGAAGTTTGTGAAAATGTGTTTTCTCATCAATTCTTGAATCCAGAATGAAAGAGGCAGTATCTGTGCAGAGCAGACACGTCACCCTCTCACATTCAGCTGTCAAGTCAGGCACAAAGGTTCGATCTCATTACTTGCAGTGGGAAGGCAGGTGGACAAACAGCCAATCTGTGCTGTTCCCTATTAAAATCCATAATATCCCTCGATGTGCCCCTCTCCCTAAACACAGAACATGGTCACTCATCACTGCTATCTCAAACTTACTGATAACAAAGATTCTTTCAGTCTTTCTGCAAAGTTCTCTGGAGGTAAAATCCCTAGGGCAGGTCTGTTGATAAAAGTGCTCTACAAAGACAAAGGAAGAGAAATTGTTAGGTTTTACAATTACATGAAAAATATCATGTTCATATCAAGGCAGTTACATTTTATTCTAATTACAAATACAAGTCAGAAATTTGTAGTCATGGCACAAGGAGCTTTAAAACCAGGGAATAATATTCATGTTTTAGACTATGTTTTTCTGTCTAATCCTTAATACTTTGTTCTTGCAGGACACCTTAGAAAAGGGGCATGCCAATATTGACATTTTCTCTTCAATATTGCCATTTTAGTTGCTCAATCTCAATTTTCCTTAAACACACAAAATACACTTTAAAATCTTAATTACTTGCCTTCAGTTTGAGTAGCTAAATCTAAATTCAATTTGGATAACAGTGCTTTCTTCCTTACCAAGCTTCAAGAAAGACCATTTCAGAACGCTGTGGTTATAAACATCCTCCAGATACCATTACAATGGGATCTGGAGGAAGAAGGCAAAGGCACACCTAAAGGACAGGGGCTACATCTGAGAAAGATAACACACACGCAAGGATCAGCAAGACAACACTCCAATAAAATAGATTCCTGACAAAACCTTGTGCACACAGGCATGCTGTCTCCCTCCCAGACTCCTCTGGCCCGTACAGTAATGGGGCAGTGCAGTCAGGAGATCGGTGAGAAGCGACCCTACATGTTACACCTCACTGCTCAGCAACATGTGTTTAATCAAGCTCAAGAACATTGACCATGATCTATCCAGACACGTTGGTGAAACTCCTCTTCAACCGTGTACTGTCTTCCTGAAGCTTGCTGCTTTGCAGGTAAATATTTCCTGTTCCGGTGCCCTCAGTTTGCACAGTCGCCCTTCTCAGTGCCTCAGCCTTAATTATAGGTACGTTCGTGATTGTGCATTACAACAGCAGGTTTCCAGCTTCCCAGTTTTCTCCTTTCCATTTCCTGACTGAGGTCTGACACGGACCAGGAGCCACTCATGCTGAAATAGTCTCCGTGCGACCTCTCCTGACAGTGGATTTCCACAGCCGACAGGGAAGCTACCCAGCTGAAGTCCTGCCGGCTTCCCAGAATTCTTTTCCCCAACCATTCCCTTTCCCCGTCTATCAGCAGAACTGAGTCTGTGCTGCTGAAGAGCACTGGTAACCACACAAGTGACTAGAGGAACGCAGCCTTCCCGTACCTATGTGGAAGTTCCTGAGAAGATGGAGCCAGGCTCCAGGCTCTTCAGAGAAGCAGCGGGGATAAATCAAAACACCAGAGGTACTAATTTGGGTATAAGGAAAAGCTTTTTCACCAAGAGAACAGTGAAGCAGTGGGACAGGTCTCCCAAAGAGGTTATGCAGTCTCCCTCCTTGAAGGTCTTCAAGACCCCAGATAAAGCTCTGAGCAACCTGGTTAGATCTCACAGCCGACCCTCTTCGAGTAGGAGGTTGGGCAAAAGACCACCTGAGGCCCCTTCCAACTTGAATTGTCCCACTGGTCCTATGAACTGGCCACACCAGGATTCACATCTTTGAGAACAGTAATTTTGGTGCCAGTGAACAGCAGCTGGTGGGAAAGCTGAGCCTGCTGCCCTCACAAGGCCTTCGAAAGAGCAGCTCTGGAAAACCGCCTCAGTCTCCCCAGTCCCCTAATGGAGATGAATTTGTCATGTTTATGCAATTAATGAAAATTATGTGTCATGGATTAAAATTGATTCATCATTGCTCATAGCCTTTGTAGGTAATCTTATTCGATTCACAATGTGCTACTTTTTATTTCAAATTGAATTTGCCCAGAAAAGGACAAGCTCAATAAATTTGCCAGCCTCAGAGCAGCATTATTTGCCCCTTTTTGTTTGTTTGTTTATTGCTTTTGTTGTTGTTGTATCGTGTCATCGTTGAAATTAAAGGCTGAGCTTTGATGACTTAAGTATTTATTGGTCTCCAGAGGGGACAGACTGCCTCCCCCAAAACTGTCATATTTTCAGTGCACACCGAGCTTGCACGTTTATCAGAAACCTTCAGTCTTTTTCCGCAATAGAGGGACTCATTTATGCAGATGTGAGGACCACAGAAGAGGTGTGAGTTGTCACACTGTACCTGTAAGAACACACCATCAGAATTCTTGGGGAAAACCAATTATCACACAAGATACAACAGAGTATGAGCTAGGACTTTGTAGCTTGTACAAGTGCGTTACTTCCAAAATAATGTTTGTTTCAACACACTCAAGCTTAAAAAAAAACTAAGCTAGAACGTTACTGACAAGATTAACACAAAGTTTTTGTTTAGTTCATATAAGAAATCATACTTGACTTTTTATCTCAGTTTAGAAGTAAACTTTCATATAAAGTTAGAGGTACACGGACATAAATTTCTTGTGAATTTGATGTCACAGTCAATTGACAATATATGCCATTAAGGAGAAAAGTGTATTTTTCTTTTGTTGTTAACGACATGCTCAGTACTGAGAGAAAGAGAGCATCGGCATCAAGCTGCTATGGTCTCAGATGCGTATTCTGTTCTTTATAGCTGGCTATAAAGAGGGCACACGGAGCATTACAACCAAACCAAAAGTCCCTGCAAGAAAACACTGATCTCATCGTTAACATTAAACACGGGCCCTACCTCAGTGTGTATTACTCAGAAAAAGTACTTTTACAATAAAACTGGCACTTTGTCTACAGTCAGACCCCAGCACTCTCCCGTCTGCAGCGAGGCTTGCGCAAGTCCTGGCTCTTCACAGCTCTCTGGGCACTGCAAAGCTTCGCTGGGGAGCTGCCAGCCTGCCTAGGCTGTGCCCAGGAGAATGCTGGCCACAAATCCTACCTGCGCGGTCAGGCGCAGGCGAACAGCCTTAGTGCCACCCTCACGGCTCAGTTAGCGCAGGGTGCAGAAATCAGAGCAGGGTACCAAGAGCATCTATGGTGCTCAGAGGTGGGAGACATGGGTCCTGCTTGCCCCACTCATTTTGGACTCTGGAGGCAGTTCCTTTTACTGCAGGCTTCCAGCTGGCAGCCTGTTAACTCCCCTTTTCCACTGGGCAAACCGGCAACTGCCACCAGACAATAGGGGTTTTCTGGTGTTTTATTCTTGGGTTTGGGTTTGTTTTTTTTCCAATCTGACTTTGCCTACTGCTGCATTATGATGAAGGCATTGTTATCGCCTCAGAAATAATTTTTACAAGTAAGTATAAATATTTAGAAATAGCGCTTCTGTGGTATCCAGATCTGCTCTTGATAACTCCAGCATTTCTAGCTCTGGTGTTCTTTTAAAAACTTGACATATTCTAGTTTTGGGGAAGGCAGCATTTCTCATCCTGAAGAAATGAGAACTCCATAAAGCAAATCAGCTCAGGGAACTCAAATGTCTGCACTACTTTGACATGCTGCCTCAGGATTTACACTCTGCTGGCGTAAGCAGAGGGAAGGGAAATGCAGGTAAGTAAGGGAAATGCAGGTATTGGAGGGAACTGGCCCACACGAGCTATGCCCTTGCAGGCAGCGTGGAGACCCGTTCCCAGTTTGCAGAACCAAGGGCTCAGTCACTAAAGTCACTACAACCAACAGGGATCTACTGATATGCAGGCAAAAGCCAGTGAGCTCAGTTTATCCACATACTATATACGTAAGCTATTGTGCCAAAGTTACAATTTAAAAAAATACACAAAAATCATTATGGAATCCAAAACTTCTGTGAAAGCAGTGGGAAAAAAAAAAAAAAAAAAAAAAAAAGGGCTTGAAATAGAATGCAACTTATTTCAACGATTTCCTTAATTTAATCCATATTTTCCCAATCACTATCAGTACACTGTTAGGGAAAACAGGAAGATATTTCAGTTAAACAGCAGCTACTCTGTTTTGAAATAGTCCTGTTGCTCTAGTAGACTGATTTTAATTTTTCATGGACGTGTCAGTGGTTTAGTCAACTTGGCACTTAAGAGATGGGAACCAGCTCCCCTCCCCCCCACCAGCCTCCCGAAAAACAACCCCAAAACCACCCACAGCATTCGACATCTATGGCACCACTTTCATATTCAAAACACTGTATTTGCTCTCAAGGACTTGTGCTTGCTTTCAGGCTCAAAAATCTTCACTCAAGAACACTGTTAAAATGATTAATTGGAAACATTGTGCTTGAACTATGATTTCCAACTGTCTGCAAACATATCAAGTGGTTGCATCACCCAAACGTTTACTTCTTGTAAAGCTTCACAGAGGTTTTGGTGTCTTCTTAAACACTACCAAGGTCTTTTCATCTAGTGAGAAATAAAGAAAGCAGATCCTACCATACCTTAAACTGAGCCATTAACTGTTCATTATCAGTTCAAGAAAAAATAAGTAAGACTGCCACAAGGAGGGAGAAGACTCTTTCAAGTACTTAATGTTTTCATTCACTTACCAAGTTCTGTGGCTGCTGTAGAAGCTTTATCAGAGAGGGATGGCTGTAACCTAATTAAAAAGAACAAAGAAAGAAAAACAGTTCTTTCTATCTGATTTCAATAGACTACCGTAAAGAGTAACCTAGAGAATAACCTTATTCTGATGCTTAACTGTTTCTGTAACTGTTTATAATAGAACTTCTTTCAAAGTAGGACAAACCCCTCCTTTTACAAAATATTATTCTCTGGAACAGATTTGATGTCAGGCAATAGAAAAACATATTTTTGTACTGAAAGGTAAAAATTGAACACAAAAAAGAGAAATGAACACGAATAGATCTTTTGCCTGATGAGTGGATAGGGCCCGATTGAGACATCATTGTTTCTACCAAGTATTGTGGGTCTGACATTATTAAATGTTTGCTCACTTGCCTTTCTAAGTTTCCCACGTATATTTGGTTTCTCTACAGTACAACGTGTGAACCTCTCCTCTTCCTCAATGAGGAGCAGAAATCACTGTCTGCCCATGCAGCCCACAAGCCGTTGTTTCTGTCAGTCACCATTTCGCTGTGGTATAGAAGCGTCTCCAGTTTCTCTTGCCTGAAGCGTGCTGCTCACTGTCACCCCGCTCTGCTCGACTCAGGTGGCTCTCACTGAGCACTGACTACCCAACACGCATTTCAGAAACGGCTCCTGGCGCTGGGAACCACAGAGGGAAGCTCCCCATGCAGCTGTGTCCATTTACAGTAGCTGGTGCTACACTTCTGGTCTCATAGCAATTTCTACCCTCCCTGAGTATCAGACTGACTATTCCTAGCACAATAACAGAGCTTTTCCCCCCCAACTGTGCTTTTTAACTGATGGGATTTTTCCTCATTGTAAAATCAACTTAGAAATGTTTATGCTTTTCTTCCCTGCAGTTCCTCAATCTTTGGCAGCTGACATAAGAAAGAGACAAGCAAAAAACCACGTATTTACCCATTTCCCAAAGAAAGCTCATTTAGCAATTGCAATTTCAGTGCATTATAATGTAGTAACAAAATATCAGCCAGGGCTTTTTGTCCCTCAGCAGATATGGCCGGATGGTGCAGGGTAACCTTACTAGCACAGCAGTGCTCTGCTCAGAGAAGGTTTTTATTGCTGGTGCGTGCAATGAGTGCATGTCATGGCAGACCCAGCAGGGACAAGCCCTGGGACTCCAGCAGAATTTTGCCAATGGCTTGACAGTGCTCCTTGACAGCTGTCGCAGTTGGATGGCGTTCATCACCGTTATTCCCTACAATGCTATTTAAACTCTCTGCGCAAGACGCTGTCAAATTTCTTTTGAGACGTACTGGCCTCCATATTATCTAGGCTTTCATGTATACACTCACATTTACTTGCACGCATGAAGATGCATGTTCCACCCTACATACTGCAGATGTTCATGCATGATCATTAACAACCCTCCCAGGAGGAAAAGGCCATCTACACAGACAGCCATACACTAGAAACTCATGGACTAATAAGCAC
Organism: Charadrius vociferus; assembly: GCF_000708025.1. Taxonomy (NCBI): domain Eukaryota; kingdom Metazoa; phylum Chordata; class Aves; order Charadriiformes; family Charadriidae; genus Charadrius; species Charadrius vociferus. Next base: position 960,535 of record NW_009647849.1, read on the forward strand.
CCAAATCTCTAACCTGCCACAACCCATTAGTTATTTTCCAAGACATCTGTTTAGAAATCTTTCCTTTTCATAGATTTACATATCTCAGCTGTGCGTCACCATATAAAACCCACATTTGATAAATTGCTGTCTCATATTAAAAAAGGAGATTCTGCACTTTTCACTTTCTCTCATGACCAGCTTTTTTTTCCTTCACATTTTCCTTACTTTGACAAACTTTTAGTTGGAAAAACATGCAGCAATCTGTCATTTTTACACAGAAACATCAAGGTATTACAGATGCTTCAGGTTTAACGCAACAAAGGCCCTTAATTTATACTCATTGACGTTCTCTGGGATAACGTACTTGATTACAGGTAAACCGACATATCTGATGTAAAAAAAAAAAAAATCTTCACCAAAGTAGCTCAGAAAATTTCATTTTAAGCCTGATTTCTAATGTATGAAATTCCAAAGCCAGATATTAACATCATCTTTTATATTCCCTTGCAGAAACGCAGTTGGAAACCTCATCTTCCCTACTGCTCAAGAAGTCAGACTGCTCTAATTTTATTAGAAAAGCTTATCATGCCTCTGAACTCCTCATTCTAGTTGAATGACAATAGCCCTGATTATCCTGTCTGAGCAATGGAGCATTAGGCTACTGCGTTAACAAATCAATTATAAATTCCGCTTTGAATATTTCAGTTCAAAACAAGGAAATATCCAGATTGTTTTAACTGCATGTCATCCTGCAAAGAATCTGTTAAAATTATTAAGAAGATAATACAAGTGATTATTTGGGACACAGACAACTAAATCTGTGTTGCACCTGCTGTCATGGGAAGAATTGCTGTTAGGCTACAGCTTTCAGCTTGTCACCGAGAGCTGTAGCTGTGGCTACTGCTGAGAGCACCTTTGAGAATGTATGTAATGTGTGAGAAATCTCCAAATTAAATCTTACAGAAGTTTATTAGAAATAGGTACCATTGCGTAGGAAGCTTAACCATTAACTCTGGTATTGCTTGTAAACATATGTAATTCTGTTGCTGGTGGTGTGACACATGAAGAACGCAGAGATCTTTGCATCTTCTCTCGTAACACAAATTCAAGGCTTCTACTACCAATAACTTACCCTCTCCCACCCACCCAGGATGTCTCTCCCATCCTCTTCACTTGAGGCCGAGCGGCCCCGTCCTCCCTCACACTCCCTGCTCCTTCTGCTGGTGCATCCTCAAACTGGCCCCAGTAAAAGAAGAGAGAATCCGTAAAGCCCGACTGTTTCTGAATGAGTAGGTCTGCTTGTAGAAAGATGCTGAACTGGTACGTGGGTTCATAGCCATAAAACTAACACCAGGAAGAACTAAATGGTTTAGTAACTATTATATAGCTATGGCAGACACAGTCAAAAAGCCATGCCAAGACGGCAAACAGACAGTAACTTGTTTCATTGCCATGACCAGCGCTGGGGTTTGCAGCTTTATGAATCCACCCTCAAATACATTCCTGTAAGAAGTAACAGAGCTGGCTCTTAAGAGAAGGGCACCTGCTTCATCACTCTTGCTGTGTGTCGAGATCAAAGTGACAGGAAAGTACATGTCCTCCAGGCTCATGAATGTGCCTGTCTGCAAAAGGAAAAAAAACTGGCGGCTGCTAAAGAAATGAGATGGAGAAAGCCCAAAGAATCCATTTGAACTGAGCAGCAGGCTGTGCCCATACCAAACTACACCTCTCCGCACCTCCCCAGACAAAACCAGACCTTCCCAGCACTGAAAAACAGATTGTTCCATTTGCTATTCCGGGATGTTTGCTAGAAAACGCATCGATAGAATCCCCTCTTGCATTTGGCTCACGGGCCCTTCCAACTCTATTAGGCAGATTAGATACAGGTTTAAGGGGGTATGTTGTCCTACAATTTCCCAAAAACCATCTGGTAAATAAATACTTTTAAAAAAATTTCAGAAGGAAGCAGCTCAGAACATCCTTTACCTAGAGGTTTTTTATACTTTAATTCTTATCTCTCCACACAGGCACGTATTACCTCTCAACCACTGCTGATAAATAGCAGATCACTATTACATCTTGGGGAGTCCTGACAGATTCATAAAAGGTTTTATTGGATTTACTTGCAGAGAGATAAGCACAGATGACTAGCAAGCACCTTGTGATCTTGTTTTGGTGTCCCAGTCTAGAACCTAACTCTGTCACCAAGAGGGACATCATTAGCAACCTCTGCAGCTTCAGACAGTCAGTCTTGCTGTTCAGCGCAACTTAAAAAAGAAACAACAAATTAATGCTGTGTGTTCAGTTAGATTTTGGTCAGCCTGTAAGTATTAAATGTCAATTTACTTCTTGTTGCTACACATAGAACCGTTATCTGAAAAGCTGTATGAAGCACTACAGTCACTGAAGTCCTTCGTGACTGAGGAATCATAGAATGGTTTGGGTTGGAAGGGACCTTTAAAGGTCATCTAGTCCAACTTCTCCTGCAATGAGCAGGGACATCTTCAACTACATCAGGTTGCTCAGAGCCCGTCCAACCTGACCTGGAATGTTTCCAGGGACGGGGCATAGACCACCTCTCTGGGAAACCTGGGCCAGTGTCTCACCACCCTATAATATCTAATCTAAATCTACCCACTATTTAAAACCGTTAGCCTTCATCCTTTCTCTACACTCCCTGATAAAGAATCCCTCCCCACCTTTCCTGTAGGCCCCCTTTAAGTACTGGGAGGCTGCTAAAAGGTCTGCCTGGAGCCTTCTCTTCTCCAGGCTGAACAACCCAGCTCTCTCAGCCTGTCTTCACAGGAAAGGTGCTCCAGCCCTCTGAGCCTCCTCTAGACCCGCTCCAACAGATCCGTGTCTTTCTTATGTTGGGGGCCCCAGAGGCGGATGCAGTACTCCAGGTGGAGCCTCAGCAGAGCGGAGTAGGGGGGCAGAATCCCCTCCCTCGCCCTGCTGGCCACCCTTCTTTTGATGCAGCCCAGGATACGGTTGGCTTTCTGGGCTGTGAGCACGCATCGCTTCTCATCAACCAACACCCCCAAGTCCTTCTCCTCAGGGCTGTCCTGAATCCATTCTCTGCCCGGCCTGTGTCTGTGCTTGGGATTGCCCCGGCCCACGTGCAGGACCTTGCACTTGGCCTTGTTGAACCTCATGAGGTTTGCACAGGCCCACCTCTCCAGCCTGCCAACGTCCCTCTGGATGGCATCCCTCCCCTCCCACGTGTCAACTGCTCCACACAGCTTGATGTCATCAGCAAACTTGCTGAGGGTGCACTCAATCCCACTGTCCATGTTGCTGACAAGGATGTTAAACAGGAAAAAGGAACATGTGCTCTAAGACAAAAAAAAATCCAGCTTATGCTCAAGAAGGCATTGCCATACATGAAAGAGGAACTAGATGGCTTAACTGAGGATCAGTTACAGGTACTGGAGTCTTAAATCTATGTCATCACTTTCAATCAACCAGAGAAAGTAAACTGCAAAAGCCCCAGCCCATTTCTGCCCATTAAGAAAATATTTCCCCCCTAATACATAAATATTTTATACACAAGAACTATATTAGAAGAGGTATGCTTGCACCATCAAGCACTAGAAGGTTAGAAAGTCTCAGTGCACTGTCTTTAGAACCTTAATTTCATCGTTTTGGAGAATGCACTGACTTTCCTTCAACTACATGACCATGCACTAGTTTCTCCAAATCAGCATTTCTTGTGCAAAGAATGGGAGGTCTTGAACACTAGGCCTGTAGGGATGATTTTGAGTCATCATGGTTTCTATACATAGCACAAGATCTACCTTTTAAATTACCCGAGCACTTCTGCTCCTTTTGCTTCTGCAGAAATGTATTTTTAAGCAACTGAGAGGAACCATGGATGAGGAACAAACAAACTGAACAACTACTGAAACTTATATTCCTTGCAGTTGGGGCCTACATCTCCGCCTTGCTTCTTTTTCTTCTTGAAATGCTTCACAAAAAAAATCAACTAACTCTCCCAAGCACTTGACAAGTCCGTTGTTTGGTCCCTCAGCCCAACTGATCTGCCACCTTTGCAGCACCACAGTTCACTCATTGGTCTTGTTTCATCCTACTGGAGTCCACACGGCCAATTCCTTTTTTCAGTTCTTTTGAGACAGAAATGTTAACTAAAGCATATAATTTATGTTAAAATGTTTAAGTTCTGTTTGTTAATTTTTAAAAGAGTAACATACGGTAACAGAATCACAAAAGTACACAAATCCAAGCAAACCAAGACAACCTAAATTGTGGAATGTGCATATTCAAATTAAGATTAAAACTAGAGCTTCTTCCCAGTACCGCTATGTACTTGAAGTGAGCTGTAAGTATGGAATTTGTAGTTTCTTCAGCTATTCAGAAACACCACTACATAATAGTGAGGCATATCCTGATCGCAACGAGGCAGGCATACATTGTGTCAAGCTCCGGTTTTCTTAAGTAATGAACCAACTTCTCTGGCTGAGATAAGAAAATGACAGCTTGAGGACAAAGCAGAAGGTTTTGGTACAACTGTCTCCTACCTATTGGGATGGATGAAATCTGAGAGTAGAGATCCAGCATGCGATTGCCATCTACATCTACTAGGTAGTTTCCCCGGCTCTCTTCATAATTGCAAAAAAAGTGTACAGCTTCTGCATTCTTAAAGGAAAAGACAAACAATTAATGCTTTAAAAAGTAGCAGTGTGTAGAAAGATGCAAGTAATGGTTATACAGCAAAATCTGATAAAAATACCTAATGGTAAGATGCAAAGACACATTCCCCAGAGAGGTGGTCTATGCCCCATCCCTGGAAGCATTCCAGGTGAGGTTGGACGGGGCTCTGAGCAACCTGATCCAGTTGAAGATGTCCCTGCTCATGGCAGGGGCTTCGGCCCGAAGACCTTTAAAGGTCCCTTCCAACCCAAACTATTCTATGATTCCATGATTATATTCATTGCATGGGAATTAACTGTAGAGCTATTTTTATAAAGAGGGACTGTTAAAAGGGCAAGTATGCACTTTTTCTACAGAAAGGAAGCACAGACTTCGGGGAACTGCTCATCTTGGGAAGGCAATATGCACTTCGGTTGACATACTTTAAAGCTCAAATATGTTTTCACTGGTCACTTCATAGCAGTTCAAAAGGCACATATACTGTTTAAAGAAAAATCACTGATCCTAGCAAAATAATTCTGCAGTATTCAAAATACAGTAAAAAAAGATTTTATTCAAATGCACTTATATACCACACATCATGTACTTGGCATGCAAACCTAGAGTCAGTGTGTCACCTGTTTTCTTGGTATGAAACTAAACATACAAAACAGGATTTTAAAACAAGTTCTGAAATCACAGTATTAACACTCCCCAAACTCAGAAAACTTGTCAAATTACCTGAATTCCATTCAGCTGCTTCATTAATTCCTGTAGAAAAAGAAACATCAAAAAGTCTCAGGTCTGTAATTACCAAATACTAAAGAACGTATGTTACTTTTTTATGATCACATAAATCATATGCAAAACGTGCAGTCCTACGTGCTTACCAGGCAAGTCTACTTGCCACAAACTTTCATAGTGCATCTTACCCCAATATGACAGTCAAAACTATTAACTGTGGCATACACAGTTTAATTGTAAATTTCCAAAGAAGGAAAGCTGCCTGTTCTATATTGATCAACTGAACTGAGGAAACAAGAGAGAAATCAGAAAGTAAGAGAGGCCAGAGACACACAGAAGGGATACCGGCACATTGATTCTAGAAAGAGAGCCCCCCCGCCCTTTTTTTTAATTTAAAAAAAACCCCAAACAACTAAAAACCACCACCACACATATATACACTGACTCCGCCAGAGTAAAACAATGTCCAGCAAATTGAAATTTTTGCTTCATTTCAAAACAAAAGCATTATTTCACATCATAAAAAGCCAACTAAATTTCTGTTTCAGCAGAAGCCCAAGTAACCAAATCTGATGAGATGTTTTCATCAAACTGATGCTCTTTTGTTTTCAATTACTTCGTATGGGAAGTTGGCAGTTGAGATTCAGATCTCTCAGAGAGGGGCATTTCATTCACGAGTTTTTCATTCTCGGCCTCTTGATAAAAGTGGGCATAGACTGTTGTGAAATTATGTTTATTCATATCAGATTTAAAATTTGGAATTAAATTTGTTTTCTAGCAAGTTAAACACAGTTAAAGAAAAAAAATACAAGCTACTACACTTTGGGAACTTACTCTAGATCGTGGTCCAGGAACTTCTGTCTTCATTAGCGGTCCATCATAATCAAAATCCACATCAATTTTAGCTGCAGCTTGACTGATATATCTGTGTCCTGTAAAAAATAATGAAAACCTGAGTACAGACCATATTTACTGTGCTTTCCTCTCAGAATATATATCCATACCTTACTTGACTGAGAACACTTGACAGATGAGACCAATTACATTGTACTGCCTGAAGTGAACTAAATATCTCGTCTTTGACAAGTATTAAAATGAAACTAATACCAGTGAGGTGGCTTAAAAAAAATAATTTAAAAATCAAGTGAAATGACAAGGCAACGCTAGAGAACAAAGGCAAATCCCACTGCAAAGGACAGGAGGACTAAGAGCACATCTGTTTCCATCTCTGTTGTTGAGTCTATCCATTATGCCTTGAGCAAGCCTTTGCTGTAACTTCCCCACCCCTATGCAGAGATGGTTTCGTTCACGATCAGTAATAATGGAAAAGACTGATGAAGTCCACAGGTAAAAAACATTGTGATGTTCTGCAGTAGCCCAAAGAACACCATTTGGGAAAGATTTGTCTCAGAAAGGTAAATGGCTGTGTTTAAAATAAATTCAAAATCTCACATGAATCCAGCATCTTGCAGAGCAGCTCTGAAATCTGGGTGAAAAATAGTGGCAATTTTTCCCTGATCCTGCCTCTGACCTTGCTGTTCTTTATCCATGTATGGAATTGGGGGACCATAATAAACTTGACATCTTAATGAAACCAAAAGGCAAAAAATCTCCTGTGCTTCATCAGTAACAGGCTCTGCTTCCATTGCTGAAGTGTTTCAAAATACAGGGTTTAAGCATACTTCATATGACAGAGATAGTTCTGGTAAGCATACATTCCAAATACGTATATATTCCATTATGGGGATTACAGGATAATATATGGGAATTGTACATTTGTAACAAAGGAAGTACAGACTCAAGAGCTCTACCAAGGTGGCCAGCAAGAGACTATGAACTTGCCCTGTACGTTGTGGTTAAATGCTGAACTGAACTAACGTTCTTAAGAATTATATTTTTGTCATGGAGAGCCTGCAAGCCTCCACCCAGCATGGTATCAGCAACAAATTAATCTTAATACGTTTATCTTAGGAGTATCACACTTGGACCAGATCAACACCTGCAAGATGAGGGCATAATTTATTTTAGCCTTTGACAAGCATTTTTAAGTTGGTGCAATTTGGGTAGCCCAAAAGGAAGATCGTTAGCTCCCCGCCCCCCAGCAGAAAGCCGAGCTGCAGTTCAGGGTGCCTCGCGCCCCGCTGGCAGCCAGGCGAGACCAGCTCCTGCCGCGGCGGATTCGCAGTTTGAAGTTTCCATTCACCAGCGCAGCGCTGCGCCGGGACAGCACTGCCCGAAGCTAAAACGACACAACACTCCCCAGCCCGGCAGCGTTCCAGAAGGGTGGATGCGTGGGGAGGCACCCACTCACCTGGAAAGCACCGGGGTGTAGCACCACCACCAGAATCCCGGGCAGCACCGGCCCCTCCGCGCTTCCATACATAACCACCTCACTGCCAGGGTTTTATTTCAGATACCTACTAAAACCATTTTCTGTTTGGAAACAACAGTTGTCAAATAAATATTTATCAAGCAAAATAGGAGGTATACTATGATACTGCTGGGCAGTATCTTGAATAAAACCATTCGGCCAAAATTGCCAACAGGGATTAGAGACGTTTGCCTCAGTTCGTGTCAGCCCAGGTTGAGACATCTCAAGCAAGCCTGATTTTGAGAAACTTGATCTGAAAAATCATAGCCTTTTGAAAGCATCTCTAACCGAGCACTTAAATTCACTGCTCATTTTGGGAAAACTTAGTCTGCAAAGATGATTATTCTCCTCAGCTTTAATTCCAAGTGTTATATCTGAGATGCGTCAGTGCCTCTCCGCTAAGCTATTAATAGGTTTCGTTACAGCAACGCCACTTCATTTTTGTGTCATTCTGTTTAGCGCTCATGTAAATTGGGGACCGCATGACAGCTGCTCCACTGGGAAAAAAAAGCTACTGCATATAAAAGATCAAAAGCAACACAATTCTGAGCCAATAAAGCTGCAGATTTAGTAGACAGGCTATGAAGTCTAAATGCGGAAAAGAGACCAAGCTAACCCTTTTGTGCACCCTGCTCCTTCCCCCATGGAGATCGCAGCAAACCAGCAGCAAACCAGCAGCAAACATTTCTCCTTCTCCTGCACCCTCTTCTCTCCCTCCCCCCAGGCTCTGGGTGCTACTTGGTATGATAAAAGGGAAAGCACCAAGAGAGGCACAGAACGTATAGGACATTTTGGTACTCGTCAGTAACAGGAAAGATATGAAAACCCAGCAGCACACATATAATTGTTTGACACAGCTGTGAATTTAAGACAGGTGAACTACAACCCGCACTCATGGTCCTCCTCCTCCCCAGCCCTGCCTGGTGCTCCACACCAGACACCCTGGGCCACCACGTCCCCTCCATCCATCCCCCAGCATCCTCCCACCCCGAGCAGCAGCTTACACAGCCACGCTGCCTTCCTTAGTCTTTTTAACTGAGTTCTCATAAAAACACACTTGTTTGGACAGCAATTAAAGGTTTCCTCTTCTGTTAACAACCAAGCCACTCCTGCAAACACGCAAAACCGCCAGGCTCTAAACCTGAGACCAACAGTCAAAGATTTCCTGGCCGGTGAGGTGTGGATAACTTTTGCCCTCTTCCACTCCCCAAAAGGACAATCTGTGATATATTTTAACAGATGAGGATTCTAAGTTAAAGACAAATTTAATTATTTCTGTAAGAAAGTTCTGTTGTGGATATCGCAAAGGGCACAGTCTCCCCTACGAAAACACACATATTTACAGAGCTGTACAGCAGGGAATTCATTTGGAGAGTATTTTCCTGTTGTCCAAACTTAATTAACACCACCAGTCAAGAGGAGGTTGCTTCCATCAGCCAGGCTGTGTAACAAACAAAGCGCTGTGTAACAAACAAAGACCAGAAGTGGTCAGGTTGCTTCATAGATCATCACCATCTTTTTGCTACTGTTTACGCCACAGCCTCTCTTGCATAGGTATGCTGAACTAGATATTTGCTAAGGGCACAGATGAGCGATTAAAGATGAACAGTACTTTGCTGTGCAGTGCTGCACAAATTCACGCTGGCACAGCTTGTGTCTATCAACGCACAGGTTTCCACATGCAGCAAAGATTGGTCAAGCGAAACTAAAACATACAGGTCTCCCCTGAAGAAGAGCTGCTTTAAAGATAATTTTTATCAAATTAGTAATGTTGGTAAAATTGTGAGACTTTTTTTTTTTAAACAACAGCTTCAGGAGCAGCTTACCCAATCCACAATAATTTTCAGTAAGTCAGCAAACCAGAGCCATCTAAAAAATGAACACCACAAGCAACAGGTTTCCCTTCATTGCTTGTTATCTCCTAAAGCATGCTACGTGTCATCATGTTCTACCAGCAAGTGATTTCTAGGCTAATTCACTAATACAAATTTAATTTTATATACTTGTTTTCAGGAGCCCACAGAGTATCTAATTTTATTAATACCAGTGTAATGGCAGCTATACTGATTTACTGGTCCTTATACTTGCCAAAGAGTTGTTCCACTTTCTAGCTCAGGCAATGCTCAGGCAGGTTTAAATTTGAAGGAACAGATTGCCATAAATAAAACGAAAATGGCCTGTGTTACCAGATCAAAGGATTTTGAAGAGTGGTTTTTTTTCTTCCCCTTTACGTAGAGGAAGAAGTATACTGGCTAGAACAAAACTGTCAAAAAACCATAGCCTCAACATACTAACAAAGCCTTTAATAGCAAAAACTAAAACCAAAGTGGAGTTAGTCCTCAAACTTTTGGTTTTTTTTACTGAAGCTCGTCTCCCTTTGAGAGTACAACATAAATGATTGGCACAAACTCACACAATTTCTAGTAAGGTCAACAGATTTATTCCAAATAGCCCACTTCACTACTCGGCAGATATGCATACTTCACAGGGTTGGTTAAAAATAAACAAAACAACCCAAATGTTAAGAACACAAAATCACAGTTCCTTTGCTTCCCCCGTTTAACTCTTTTTTTTCTTCCTCTACTCTTATCCAAGTAAACTGGGACTCTGATCAGGAGTTTTTAATGACAGTCTAACGGCCGGCCCCTGCAGAGCTCGGTCTCGGTGTGACTTGCACCAGCATGCACACGTGAAGAGTCTGGCCAGCTGCCCTCTCGTACAGGCCAAACGTGGAGCTCAGACCGCTCTCAACAGGCACAGGGGTCACAGCCCTGGTGAAAGATGGTCTGGCCACCCCCTGCATGAAGACTCGACAGCTTCCTGGCCCTGGACACTGCCACACCATGCCCTGCGGCCCCCAGTCCCCTGCTTCCAGGCAGCCCAGGCCCTGCACACAGGGATGGCTCCACGGGGTGGCTCGCTCTCCTGCAAAGGCTCTTCCAAGCACCTGGTCATGGTGTGTCGGAGGGCCACATCCATACCTGCTTTGTTTTGCCTTGAGGAGGATTTCAGCCCAGAGGCCACGCTTTGTCTCTCTTGCTCCCCCCCACCCCTAGCGGCAGCATCGCATTCTCCTAATGATGTAAGTACATGCGAGTAAATCTGATCACTCACCCTCGTGCTTCAGCCCCCAGTAAACTGCACAGTGCTCTGCTCAGCTGGCATTTCTGTCTTGAGGGTACTCGATGTACTTTACAACTTCGCCCAAATTATTCCTGTTTGACTTTTTAAACCCTGAAGTCACCCCCTAACTCAGGGTACTCCAATTTGATACCCATGAGTTTAGACGTCCGCACTTCAGGTCTTGGTTTTGAACGCTGCACTTTGCCTCTCCAGAAGACAGTACAGATGGGACAGATAAAAAATAAGATTCTTATTATGTCCAAGCAAGGTATTTTCAAGAATTAAGAATCCCTGCTGGCTGGTCCTCCAGTGAACTAACAGCATTACCTTTGTAATAAAAGGTCTAGAATACAGAAAATGCCACAAGGGTCAAGTGAGACACATTTCCCCAAATGGGGGAGCTGAAACTCTCCAACAAATCTCCACGGCGTATATGTTCATCATGACTTTGTCACTGATGGACTGACAGCATATGCACATGACAAACTGTCACTGTTGATACTGAGGAACCTGTACTGCTCTAACCCCTCCATGCAGACAGCCCGATGGCAGTGTGGCTTTTTTATTTTAAAATTTCTTCAAAAGAAAAGGTAGAAGCTCAGCAGAAATATATTACTGGCGTAAACATCCTCACGTTGGTTTTTTTTTTTTTTTAAATAATTTTATGTTAATATTCTTAAATTCATATTACAGTATATATGTAAATCAGTACCTAGATGTTTAATGTAAGTTATGCTCTTGAACCAATGGACCAAGTCAATCCACTGATTTTCTGTGGAGGTCTATGATCAAACTGCAACAGAAAAAAGGTTTCTTGTGTTATATTAGCTTAATTTAAGAACAAGACCAGACAACACGGCCTCAGCTCTCATCTTAAAAGTGTGTAGAGGTAATCGGCTACAGCAGCGTGTCCCTCTAAAGAAGCATTAGGAAAGCTCTTAAATTACATTTAGCTAATGTAACTGAGAACAGCACCCTCTTTTCCCTGGTAAAAAAAACCAAACAACTATCTCTTCACATCACAGCAGAAGTCAAAACCCAAATGTATGTACTATTAATGAGCCTAATTATCAGAAAACACAGCGGCTGAACAATTTGCAGAGAACTTCCTACCCAACCCATTTAAAGAGGGTGGGTACAATAAGCTAAATTCTACTTCTCTTTCTTCTTCCAGACTTCCCAAAGCTCTATGCAACACACATCATCTTTCTAAACACTTGAGTGACATCACCAAATTGCTGCATCCTTCCTTTCCATCTAACAGGACGTCATCATTTGCTAGCAGACAGAAAAGCTCATTTTCCAACTTTTCTTTTCTCTGCTGCCCTCATCACTCACCAGGTGTCTCACTCAGCAGTTTTTAACAAAGTACCACATTGCTAGAGCAACATAATTAGTGTAAGTATACCCTTCCAACATTTTGTGATGTTGGTAGTCACAAAGAGCACTACTGTTAGCAGGTCTCTGTGGTATGTAGTGATCTCTGCTAACAAGAGCTAGGTGCAATGCAGGCCTAGAAAGAAAGTGCTTAAACTTCTGCTATGTTTGACTCCAAACAACACTCCTATAACCACAGTTCCTGAGTGTACAACAACTGGATATTACCTGGGAGAAACTCCAGTGGACACACTGACATTACATCAGTCTAATTAAGAGAAGGAACTATCCCAAGGGAAAAAAAAAAGGAGCAAATAAATGCTGGCATACCAGATCTCTCAAATGCAAGTGTTTTGCTGCGAAGAGTGTGAAGTGAAAGCTCCCCAGCAGCCAAGGAGACACGTCGCATGTGCCATAGCACTGCTGCCCTGTGCAAGTGCAGAAAGGCAGTCTCCCATGCATGCCTGTAACTTCCATTCCACCGTGTCTATCAAACCACCCTCCAGACTGAATTTTTAGCGCGTGGAGGCCCTGACAGCCAAAAGTAGGAGGACTGTGCTTCCCCCAAGTCCTCTTTTAGGTGCTGCAAGTAGAATCTGTTACTAACAGATCCTGAAACAGAATGGCAAAAGGCCAGGCTAGCTAGAGATGTTTGGAAAACGAACATCGCTATTGCATAATATTGTGAAAACTGAGATTGCTATTTACAGAGTGCTCACGCTATAAGATCAGAAGCTGTTCCACATGAGATTGTCTCTGTTTCAGTACTCCCACATACACATTGGGGATTTTATTGGAACAGGATTCTTCAAAGACGAAGAAAAAATCCAATACCAAACAGGCCGTGCAGAAGTAAAAGCTCCCGTAAGAAAGAGTAAGAATGACAGAAACATTAGAGTTGGAAGGGACCGTGAAGACCATCTAGTTCCAACCCCTCTGCCATGGGCAGGGACACCTTCCAGTATAGCAGGTTGCTCAAAGCCGCATCCAGCCTGGCCCTGAACACTCCCATGGATGGGGCATCCACAGCTTTTCCAGTACTGGAGACCAGTGCTGTTTAACATCCTTGTCAGCAACATGGACAGTGGGATTGAGTGCACCCTCAGCAAGTTTGCTGATGACATCAAGCTGTGTGGAGCAGTTGACACGTGGGAGGGGAGGGATGCCATCCAGAGGGACGTTGGCAGGCTGGAGAGGTGGGCCTGTGCAAACCTCATGAGGTTCAACAAGGCCAAGTGCAAGGTCCTGCACGTGGGCCGGGGCAATCCCAAGCACAGACACAGGCCGGGCAGAGAATGGATTCAGGACAGCCCTGAGGAGAAGGACTTGGGGGTGTTGGTTGATGAGAAGCGATGCGTGCTCACAGCCCAGAAAGCCAACCGTATCCTGGGCTGCATCAAAAGAAGGGTGGCCAGCAGGGCGAGGGAGGGGATTCTGCCCCCCTACTCCGCTCTGCTGAGGCTCCACCTGGAGTACTGCATCCGCCTCTGGGGCCCCCAACGTAAGAAAGACACGGATCTGTTGGAGCTGGTCTAGAGGAGGCTCAGAGGGCTGGAGCACCTTTCCTGTGAAGACAGGCCGAGAGAGCTGGGTTGTTCAGCCTGGAGAAGAGAAGGCTCCAGGTAGACCTTTTAGCAGCCTCCCAGTACTTAAAGGGGGCCTACAGGAAAGGTGGGGAGGGATTCTTTATCAGGGAGTGTAGAGAAAGGATGAAGGCTAACGGTTTTAAATAGTGGGTAGATTTAGATTAGATATTATAGGGTGGTGAGACACTGGCCCAGGTTTCCCAGAGAGGTGGCAGCTGCCCCGTCCCTGGAAACATTCCAGGTCAGGTTGGACTGGGCTCTGAGCAACCTGATGTAGTTGAAGATGTCCCTGCTCATTGCAGGAGAAGTTGGACTAGATGACCTTTAAAGGTCCCTTCCAACCCAAACCATTCTATGATTGTAACTGTGATAGAGATAATTCAATAATTAATATGAACATCTTTCAGACTTTATTGCAGTACACCTGTGAGATAAAACATTATTATCCTCTGAACAGAGATAGAAAACTGAGATAGACTGAGATAGGTGAGGTACAGCCTCCATCACAGTTAGTCCATTTAGGGCACTGCATTACAAATGCAGAGAATTTGGAGGAATAAAAGTGGACCTATGAGAAGAGACTGAAACAGTATTTAAACCAGTTGAGAAAATTACGAGCTCTTGGCAGAGGTAATAGGTTTCAAATACGTAAAAGGCTGCTGCAAAGAAAAAAAATAAACATTCCAGCTTCCAGGTCCTTTGAGGGCAGGACAAGTAGTAACGATTTGATCTTTTCCATGTTTTGAAACTTGTTTAAATATTAGAAAACAGTTTTAAAGGTAAAGTCAATTCATCAATACAGCAGGTTGCCTGGAGAGCCTGAAGAAGCTGCATGGCTGGGGGCCTTTAAGAACAGGTCAGCACGCTAGAAAGGCAGCGGCATGCACTAATGCAAACTGATGTTACCTTAAGGCAGAAGACTGACCTTTTGGCATGCTTTCCAGTTCAAGATTCAAAGATGAATCCGGCCCCTTGAGGTAATCAGTAGGAAACCGAACCTAGATCTCTGGAGTACCAGCCAGTCCTCATAATTATGGTAGCACCACCCTCCCAGCTAATAAATGACTGCATCTTCATCTGCCTTCAAAGCATGGAACTGCAACAGCTTTCCTACTACAGTGGCACAGCCGACAAAACTAGAGCTGGCACAAAGTGGAATAGGTATTTACATTCAGACTATCAGTTGTGATCACCTTGCAGCACACTGAGCTAACAGCAGCAATAGAACTCGATTCAGGTAAGACGTAACGCAGAGGTACATCGTCATTTCTCCAACATCAGCTGCCTTCCCCAGATCTGCCTGGCTGTTACCGTACTGACAGCACTACACAGGAGTCTTTGTACAAAAATATTAGGCTAGCTACGCAGCCTATTGTCATTCTCCTGCCACCCTTCAAATTCTAGTGAACTTTATCTTCAAGGCCAACCTATCAAGTAGATTGAATCCATAAGGAAAACAATAGCACATCTGATTAAGACTTATTTTTAAGGAAGATGTAAGGACTCCAAATACAAGTATCACATTTTTGAGGAGGATAAGTTACACGTTACTTTGATATGTTTTGCTTAGCTTTTGCATTTTGATCAACTTACATGATGCTTACCTGATGCTTACCTCTTGTCCCGTGTTCCTTAAAAGACTGAGGGAAGTCCATCTTAATGAGAATTAAACACTATCCTCCACATAAAACTAGAGAAAAGGTTCCCAGAAATATTTTGATTACTATAAAGCTTCGTTATCTTTGTTCCCACGTTTTACAACAGCAAACACGCATGTAATTCTTTGCTGCAGTGAATGCAAACTTGCCAACACCCTTCCTTTTCACATCCCTCTTTTCTGTCAGTAACCAGTTTATTTCATCCCCAGGGTCAGCACAATGCTGACATCAACATTTGCTTTAATCAGAAATAATCAAGGATGAGAAAATCTCTTTCTGTAAATAAACTTATCATAGATTCAAGCTGAAAAGGATTATTGTGCTTAATGCACACACACAACTGAAACACAACAACCCACAGATGCAGCGACTTCTACCAAGAGGCAATTTATCCTCTCCTCCTCTCCAACTCTGTCCTCCCTTTGCAAACTCTGTCATTTCAGTATCCACAGGAAAAAAAATCAGCAGACCAAATGGCACTGCAAGATTTTTGTGGGAGTAATGTACAAGTCTCTTTTTTCAGTCTGTAAAGTTCGGAACTTGAGTGCTCAAAAATACCTTGGAGGAGAGCACTCTGGAGCAGAGAGCTCCTGGACGTTGCCCTCAGCATTTCCCGAAAAGCCAGCAGAGACCAGTGGCATTGTAACCTTAGCTGGGGCTCACCAGAAAAATGACCTGAAGCTCCAACTTCTGCTATAAGCATCAGAGCCTCCTGACTGTTCTGTCAGCCAGGAATGGTGCAGGCTAAAAACCTGCCAGGACACAGTTCCTTCTGGTGAGGGTTTCTCCTCTTGCTCCATCTTTTCTAATCTCTGGACACACACACAAAGCATTCAGTCCCAAAGGCCACAGGTCTGTTATGCAACCTGCAGCCAAGGCCCTCTGTTCTTTGCTTCAATATTTTAGCAGTCTTTCCTTCTTACAAGTTTCCTGAAAGCAAGGATGGATAAATGAAGCTTGGAGTTGCTTTCCTCTCTTATTGAAGATCTACGCCTCCTCATCGCAATGGTGAGAAATGAGCGAGTGAGTTAGTGCATCTGCCCTCCAGTGACCTCAAGTATCTTGCACAACTGCAATATATTTGCCTTTGTGGTTGGGAAGCAGCATAAGTGTGCAAGACACTGGGAGGGACAGGGAGCATTACTGAGATGACAGATTAGCTCAAAGGACTGACAACTAACGAAGGCCTGGTTGCTGCAAGCACTTTCCATTGTCCACTATTGACCAAACGATCACTGCTCTTGCACAGTGCAGATCATCAGTGCGTCACTCCCATAAATAGAAGCGCACCCTGTGCTGAAACACTGACCTAATACTTTTCCAATAGTTACAAGACCAGACTTTCTGTTCTTTAGCCAAAGGTCAGTTGCTCCCCAAAGTGTATTATTTAAAAGGAAATCAAACATGTTTAAGTTTCTGAGCAAATGGAAGGGTTCTGCATTTGCCTGGCAGTGGCAGAAGGAGCAGAGTGGCACTGCAACAGAGCTGGAGAAGAAACATTAATATTTACTTGATCACAGAAACAGCCATTCAGCCATCCTATATTCAGTATAAGAGCACATGAAACGGGTGCTAGATCTTACATTCTACACTGCTTTGTCCAACAAAGCCAACAGAAATTTAGCTTTTACCTCTATCTCACAGAGATTGCAGGCTTAATATACACGCTAAATTACAAGACAGGGCCAAGCAAGAACTTGTTGTTCTGCACTTAGGAGAAAGTAGCTTGGTGCTGTGTGGTAGGTTTTTATTTCACACTAGAGCTAAAAACACACATCGCCAGTGAGGGCCACCTCTTCGTGTCAGTCACATAAAACCTCCTCACAAGGGAAGAAGGGAAGGGTTATGCTACATAGCACGAAGACAAAAGAGGCTGATCTTGATGGATGGTTGTTTCATCTCTGCACCACGTAGGATCAGAAACTGGCTCTGTAAGAGCGGAGTTCCAAGGGCTGAAGAGCTTCATTTCAGTTAGCATGTTCACAGCGCAATTACCTAAATAAATTCTTGCTTGCAGAATAAAAAAAACCAAAAAAACCAACAAAAAACCACACACAAAAAAACCCACAGGACCTTTGTAGGCCACTTCTGGACAACAACTGCATCCTTATCTAAGATGCAGAACAGTGTATTCTTCAAGTTTTGAAAGCTTCAACACCACCAGACAAACCCCAGCAATGTTCACACTGGAATTTTCTCTACCAGCAGAACACAAACGCTGACCAAATACAAACCAAGAAAATATTAGAAAAACCCTACCACCACTTACCAAATACAAGCAGCCTGGAGTTTTGCTGCAAGCAACACGTCAGCTGTCGACTAAGCAACATTGACGCCATTTTCTCTCTTCTTTACTCAAGAAGACAATCTTGAGAGATTTCTTTCTGGCTGACGTTCTGAAAAAAAGAAAAGCAAACACTTATTCATGTCCCTATGGATGCAGCCACTATTAGTGTGCCATTCATTTCAATTTCCCCTTTCACTAACTTCAATCCAAAGAAACTGAAAGCATGCTTTGATGGATTACTGCTGATGTTCAGAGCAGTCTCAGGATTGAGACCCAAGTCTGACGTTAGGTCTTGTTGAGGCACAAGACTTGTAGGCTAAATCTGAATCTCCCAGCTTTAGCGGGGGCAGGGGGCAAAGATCATTATCGTTGTCTTCTTCTCTACTTTCTCTATGTATGTGAGCTACGTTAAACTTTCCAGTCAGTCTCTCAAGCCAATCAGTTATTTTGGTTTGACCTAAGTTTATGGGAAAAATCTCATCTAACACAAAAAGACAGCAGGACAAGTACTAGGAAATAAAAGAAAATCGATCCCCTGAAAAAACAGTTTCTACCAATTAATCACATCTCTATGAAGGGAGACTGTGATAGCTGAGATTGTTCAGTCTGAAGAAGGCTCAGGTTGCATCCCATCAATGTGTAATAATTACCTGATGGGAGGGAATAAAGAAGGAGCCAGGGTCTTCCCAGTGACTGATAAGAGGCAATGGGCACAAACTGAAATTCAGTAATCTCCATTTAAACATAGAAAACCTTGGACAGGTCTCCCAGGAGTCACCATGCTTGGAGACATTCAAAACCCAATGGGACATGGTCCTGAGTAGCTTGCTTTAGGTGACGCTGCTTGAGTAGAGGGTTGGACCAGATTACCTCCTGGGATCCCTTCCAACCTCAACCGTTCAGCGATTCTACCTCAGCTAGTTAAGTATAAATGACCTTGTAAAGTCAACTAGCATGAACGACAGTGTGACTCTTTTTTCACTCTGCATCACCTGTGCAGAACACCTAGCTGGAAGTCATAAACAGATAAAACAGGTCATCGAATGATTATCCAGGATACAGGTTAAATTCAAACTTCATGTTTAAAAATTAGATACCCTGTGTTCTATGTAGGACACTAGAGGCCTTTTTTGCCTGTACAGAGACCAAGCTGGCATTTTTCACTTCACTGGATGTCCCTCAACACCCAGTGGGTGTAGATCAACCATTTAGCAGCAATGGACTGAGGCTTGCAGTCCAAATGAAAGGTCACTGTCACCCATAAACCTCCTGGGACAAACTCTATGTAACAAATACGCTCTGAGAATGGAACTGATCTTCCAGCAGAAAGAAATCACAGCTTGCTGCTTACATCATTTCCATACCATCAATAAAATATGCAAACAGATGTTGAAGACTAGAGGCAGGGAAGCAGTTGATCTGTTGCTACCATGATAGGAAGTATGTCTTACCCAACACTAACGCATCAGAAATTTAATTTCTGTATTGTCTTTAGCCAAGATACCATTTGCTCTTCTTCACACTTGAACTTTTTCAAAATTGGCAAAGAAAACAAAAAGCTCCTTGCCTACAGAGATCTATTAATTCACAGACCTATTAATACTCAAATACAAAGAAAATACCCTGTGCCTTCTCAGACAATCAACACAGCATTTGGTTTCACTTAATTTGCTCCGAGTTCAATTTAAAAGTCAAGGTATTTTGAAATCTGCCAAGGTGAGCAAACACTTGCACAACATTCGTGTGCACACTGGAAAAAGCTAGATTAGCTTTGTAAAGTTTTGGGTCAGAAGTGGCGAGAGAACTAGTTAATTTTTTTCAGAAAAGAGTAACTTCACTTATAAGACAAGAATAATTTATTTCATTCATTAATTTTCCACTCTCAGCTTCTTTCTTAAGTTGTGCTAACTTTTGCATGATCAATGTGTAAGGAAATATCCCAATACCATAAATTTCTTATCTCATGACCATCCTCTAGGAAAAAACAAATGCGAGTCTAAATCAGTGAGATTACCACTGTGGAAAAAAGCTGTTAAAGGGTGAATCAGCCCAGGACTTCTCACAATGAGTAACCACCTTGACTGATGTCCTCTGCTCAGAGGTATTTATCTGGTTTGTACTTCTGCAATCTACAATTCCCTCCTTAAGTTTGCTCTGCAAAGTATTTCTTTTTAAAAGTCTCTTGGAGCTTGTTAAAAGCTAACACGAGCATAGCTTTGCAGGAACTAACAAATGGAGCACTGCAAGCATAGCTACAATAGAAGGCTAGAACAACCCACCTGGGTTTGCTCCATCGTCCTAGTCCCCTTCAGTCATCTCCTGTGGGTATTTTGCTACTGATCCACCTTTCCCACAATGACAAGATGCCTCTTCACATACAAATCAAACATACCGTCTAGTCACGCTACATGGTCATAGCCACCAGCATCCAGGTTTCCCTGCAGTGATGGTACCTACTCTTCCTTCTCTAGGTCAACCACTCCTACATCTTTGCTCCCAGAATGTTGTTTTGTCTTTTATGTATATTTACTGTTTATCTTAAGTCCTTTAATGGTTAAAATACAATACTTATAAAAGGCTCACAAATGTATTTGGAAATGGCTTTCTGAAACACTTGTAGAAAAAAGTTATTGCAAGAGGTTTAAAAATAAAGCAGCTGAGCCCTAATTTTCCTTGACAGTTGTTATATAAAAAGTTTTACCATTTTCTAGTCCAGAGTCAGAATAAATCATGTAGTATCACACTTGAGTATAACTAAAATCAACTTCTTTTCCATCTCCATTACGCACACAAATTCTCACAAGAGATCAGCTGACGTGACTGGTGTATTTGTCTAAGCACATGTTATTTGGTTATCACAATAACCAATTGAATTTTGCCTCCATAATCCATCTCTTGATCAATTCCCACAGGCCTAGCTTGTTCTGGCACTGCAAGCAGCTGCAGCACAGTTTGCAAGCCAGCAGAAGTCGGCTCTCGTGCACGTGTCAAAACCGCAGCAAAGCCACGCTCCATCACCACGGCTGCTTCGGAGCAACTGCGTACAGTTTCAGATTCCTTAAAATCCAGACAAAATACATCCACAATTTCAGAGATCAGACTGTAAAGGGGATGTGAAGGACAATGTTTGGATTAGATTTGTGATTAAATGCTAGCTAGCTTAGAGCTCAAAACGAGGCTTTTTCAGAAAAAAGAAATTCATAAAAGTCTTCTCCATAAATATTTTTCCTCTAATGGCAACTGCCTGAGCTGGTGGAGGCAATCGTTACAGATAACTGTACAAAACAGCTGTATTGGCATATATTTTTCAAATGTAATTTTGCATTATGTAAACACATGCATTGGCAAATACAGTTTAAGGTACAGTCACAATCTTTAATAAGAAAAATTATTTTCAAAGAGGAAGGGCAGTAGTTTATTGAGCACACAAAACAAGGATACGTGGATTTTTTAAATGCACACAATGTGAAATTGTATGTATTTTTTTCAACAGCAGCTCTTAAAATTCTGTACTGAGTGATTATTTGTGACAGACAAAATTAGTTCCTAGGAACAAGAGTCATTCAACAGCAGTAACAGTAGCCTATTGTGAACATATAAAGATGCATTGTTTCTGTGAGATAACAAAATTATGTTTCTTAGGGGGAACCCCTGGAAAAAAGAAAAAAAAAAAAAACCTAGAGAGGGACCCCAACGTTCTGGGAAGGGGAGGAGAGGCTTGATCCAGACACAAGAGCGAAAATATACGAACTAGGAGTTCGTTCAACATTCTTGCTTGCTAGCAGAGAGGCTAACGCAGCATGACGTCCTCGTTTCAGACTGCAGCTTGCAAAAAAACACCTCTGAAAGCATCTTCGGGATAGATGCAAAGGTAAGAGGTGAAACAGAGACACTGCAAGACACGGATGAGAAGTCAGCACTGCAGATTTGCATCTCTTTCTTGCAACTCATGCCAAAGACACAGAAGCCTGTTTTAAATTCATGGGGGCATATTCATCTGTCCCTCAGCTGCTCCAAACCCACTTAACCAGAATAATTAAGTGGTTTAGAAACAGCAGCACAAGCTGCACACTGCAATTACTCCACAAGTCCGCACAATACGTAGTTGGGGGGTAGGGAAGCAGGGAGGTAAAGGCAAATTAATTCCTCCTTTGCTGTTTTCCTTCACCTGACTTTTCTATGATGCACAGCAGAGAGGGTATCGTCATGCTTTGTGTTAATTGTAATGAAATTTCAAACATCTCAAACTATCTTTTACTCCTGTTTGCTTGGATCCACCTCACTGTGAAAACAGCACAAGGCTTATTGGCTTTGCAAGCTGTGCAGGGTGTGCTGGCAGGCGCAGGGGCAGCAGCCCAAGATGCTGACGCTCTGCCATCCCACAGACAGCAGCGGCTGCTTCCCCTGCCTCTCAGGAGCCCACACGCAGCACCGGCATTACTCCTGAAAGCAAAACCACCCTTTCCACAGCCCAGCCTGCCCTGGCATCCTGGAGGCGAGCTGGTGCAGAGGGTTTGCAAGGAGGGTGTTTCTCAAAGCAGTGAGAAGCTCTTCAGTTCACAGCTCAGCATGCTCTGTGACACTGCATTTTCTGCATCTGTTTTTTAACAGTGGAAGAAACCACAAATGGAGAGGCCAAATCAGCTACGGTTCCTGTGACTAAAACAAAAGAACAACATTGAAAAGCCTGGCAGTACTAAGGTAGCCGTGCTGGAAGTGGGAAAACACTGCAAAGCTGATTTTCCTTTGGAATTAGAAGTTAATTTCCTTCACAGGATAGTGAGTCCAACTACTGCTACAAACACCACAATATGATAAAGCATTACTGGTCCAGTTTTTTTGTGTTGTTTAGTTTCCATGAGGTCTTGTTTCTCCTTTTCTAACCACCACAATGCTCCCACACCTGCACATCAGGGCTCTTCAAACAGCTTTTCTGGAAGACAATCAGACTGGAATATGTCAGAGGCAAGCTCGAAAGAGTTTGGATAATGGGGCCAGGACATGTGCTCTAAGAAGATGGAGTCACAGACCCCGTCACATAAGCAGTGACTATCGTATGGCAAGTCAGAGATGAGATAAGCAGTTCTGAAAAAGGGGAGACGATGGAAAGCCAACCAAAACCAGAGCTGGATAGGACTGCAGCTTCTGAGCTGAACAGGGACAAGCTTTCCGGCCTCACTGATGCTGCCCAAGCCCTATCATCTCTTACTCTGCAACAGCGTGACAAATTAAAAGGAAAAATCTTAACTGGTCCTTCTACATTCTGCATGCCATAAACTCCTGAAAATCCCTTGTTACTCGTTTTTTATTATTTTCACCAACTTCTGGCAGACAGCTTTCTGTGGCTGGGGCCCACAAAACAGTTGAAGGGCCCTATCTTGAAAAAATAACACCACTCTTGGATTTTTAAAGGAGGACAAGTCTCCCAATTTGCACTGTTCATAAACAAGCATCTTTCATGAATTTGGTGATGCAGCTCAAAGTGTTTTACTTCTAAAAACAGCGCAAGGAAATCCCAGAGTCTGGAATATCCCTGCAATTTCACAAAGAAATGTAAGTATGGGTGAGGTGGAAGACAGTCGAGCCTGTCATCCTTTAAACTTAATCACATTTTTCCTTAGTCTGTATTTGAGGAAGAATGGGTCAACCTAATGGCATCACAGTGTCTACATAAAAAGATTATGTATACAGCACTCGCTGTTCAAAAATACACTGCAATCACTAAGCACCGCCCCACCCTCCCCTGGGGAGATGGGGAATGTCCACATCTAATAGATAAAAGCAGGAAAAAACTGAATGACTTAATCAGTTGTTATTGACAGAGCACAGAGTAACATTAGAAATCCTGACTTACTGCTTTAGCCACTTAAATGTAGTAAACAAAGTAAATAAATAAATAAGCCTGCCAGTATGTTGATGTATTTAACTGCAATTCACTTGGTCCCAGAAGCAGAGTTAAGAGTTCAATATAGACTATGTAGTTATGAAAGCCTCAGTGCACACAATGGAATACAACAGGTTCTTTTACTTCAACAGGTTTTTTTTCAAAGGCATATTTCTGAAAAAAAAAAAAAATTGAATTAGCTTACAACAGCATTTGCAAGAGAAGGTTTTAAGCATTAACACCAAGAATTTCTAGTGATAGTTAGACTAAGGCTATCTCAAATCATCACAGAAATAGGAAAGTCCTGTTAAGAGGTAGTTGCAAGAAAATTTACATCTACTTCATGTAAGGTGGGCATTAGATTTTCCATCCAGCATCTACAGAAACCCAGCACAAAACAGAGCTGAAACCCTCGACTTCAGAAGAACAGTACCTGGCACCATCCTCATGAGATGGTGCAGCAAAGAGAAACAAGCTACTTCTCACTCAAATGGTCAATCAAAGGCCACAGCCTCGTACTCCAAAAGCAAAGGTTGTTACAAGGACCCCACAACATCAGGCAGCAGCTGAGAAACTCAGCGTGAAGACGGGACTCTCACCAACAAACGGCAAGTTTGTCCTTGGAGAGTGCAGCTCACCAGGGCATTTCCCACCAAGCAACACTGACAGCAAAACAAGCAACAGCTACCTGCAAATGGAAACAGGTATCTACCACCAAAATAGATTTTGCCAGAGAACACTTCACAAGCTGACGGTTGCTTTTGCTGTTTATTCCTCTAATAACGTCAACGGCTTTGTGTGGAACAGGATGTAATTGGAAACTCCATGATTGTACTTAAGTTGTCAAGGACACAGTTGTCATAGTTACAAGGAAAGCTCAAGTGTCTGTTATTCATGGTTGCTTATTTATTTATTGACACCAACAGGATCAAACACTCCCACTACTGTTCAGAAGAACAGAAATGGGAAGATTGGTTTTGTCTTTCAAGTCTTGACAAAACAATAAATATTGCACGCTACAGTGTAAGTCTTCCCTAATAAACTGGCTTTTTGCACAACTACCTTATCTCACTCCACACTCAGCCGGCATGCAAGTCAGTCTGTTCTGAAAACTGCAGCAAAAGCCCAAAGCAAGATGCAATGCATGAGACAAAAACCTCATGTCTATAGCTTGAAAGTGCTGTACAGTATCCATCATGGCATGGCAATACCTATGTGTCTAATGAGACCAACAATCAGGTCAGAGGTGAGCCAGCAGTGAAGCTGGAACAGACACCTTCAGTGCTTCCATCAAGTTTTAAAACTCCTCTACTATCAGAACTGTAATTACACCCATGTCCAGGTTCTTCTCCTTAGATGTCTTCTAAGCAGGGTTTGGTGGTTGGATATGAGTACTTCTTTCTTCTTTTTTTTTTTTAAATTAAATATATATATATTTCTGCCCTTGTCTGTTTTCCCTCTCTCCAATAAATATTGGACCAAGAAAAGACTCCTGGTCCATAATCCAATGAATAAGAACAGATGGGAATATGGCACACTAGGATTCAGGTCACCCACTAAACTTTTGAGCAGCTCATTTTTGATTCAAGAGCTACCAGAACAGCTAAGCTGAGATAAGATGTGCCTACACCTTCCCTGTGAAAGAAATACATTGTCTCAAAAAGGAAAAAATGGGGATTTTCCTCAAAAAGGAAAAAAAGCATCTGCTAGAAACTGGGCAAGTTCCAGATCCACAGCTAAAAATACCTACATAAATGGCATAACTGTAAATAAATGTTGGTAAAACCCAAACACAACTAAACTAGTGTTAGATGAATTTTTTTTTGTTTGTTTGTTTGCCATTCCTTAATAGTTTCCACTGAAAAAAACTGCACGTTGATATTTCAGGGAACTTGACTAGTGAGCTACCCATAAGAACCTCTCTTCAAGCCTGCATATTTTGGATCCATTAATTCAAATGCAGATGGCAACAACACGTCTAAACCATGCCTGCTAATTTCCACACATTTCCTACACCAAAACAGTCCAGCTTTCAACGGGTTAAACAGCTTAAATTATGACACAGCTGTGCTCTTCAGATTAGTTGCTCCACAAGCGTTCTGTAGTTTTAGAAAAATTAATGTATTGCAAAATACCCTCAAGTGGAGCTTCCTCCAAGGAAATTCAGTTGTATTCCTTGTAAGATTTTATTCCTCAGCATCCTACCACTGCCTCCTCAGAGGTCATGAAAATAGGCAGATAAATAGCATCAAATAAAATGTACTGTAAGAGCACAATTTATTCTTCTGATTTGTGAAGTCATAAAACAGCTCACTTGGAGGCAGCCTGCACCAAACCAAGGGAAACATCTTGAACAGGAGCGAGCGCTCTGGTTTCTCAAGGTGACCCCCATTTCAGCTGAAAACACTGAAAAGCAGATGCATGCAGGAGATTTCTTTTACAAGGGGTCCAGCAAACAAGCCAGGGAACAGCTCACCATGCGTATCCACGACAGGGACATTTTAACACCGCAGATGCCTGCACACAGAGACACGCATTCCCCTCTGAACAGAAAGCACGGCAGCGCAGCCCTTGCAGGCTCGGCCAGAGTCCGCGTGAACCCCCACTGCACGCAGGCACAAGGCAAAGGCACTTACACGACTCGGACGAAGAGCCCCCGCAGCCAGCTGGCCGGTTGAAAATGCCGCTCTCTCCTTCACCTTAGAGTAGGCTGCTGCTGGCTGCACGCGTGAGAAATGCCATTGCTGCCAGCTCCCTCCAGCAGCCGCTCGTGACTGCCGGCAGCGCGGACAGGCATCACCCGGAGGAAACCCCAAGCTGCCCCCCTGCAGCCCAGCTGGGGGGAATGCCCCAGTTAACGAAGGTTAACGAAACGTGCTCCTGCAAGCTATAGCCCGTGCTCAGCCAAACCCAGCAGTCATACCCAACCCAAACCGAGATCATCTGGCTCTGCCCGTTGCTACTCCAGCACCACTGGCACGTGGGTGTAGCCCATCAGCTCAGGCCCCTGGGAGCCTGAGTTCACCTGATGCCTTCTCAGCAGGTTTCTGAAAACAAATTCCTGAGATGCAGAGCCAGACTGTATTAACGTCTGAAATAGCCCCTAAGTTTTCAAGAATTGCGGAAGCTGAAGAACAGGTTTTGTCCTTAAAACCCTTCATTTTACTCTCGTTTGCAAACGTCCCGAGGGTGACATCCGGGCACAAAACTGTCAGAAAATAACCTTGGTTCAGTTCAGTTCCTTCAGGTCACGCACAGGCAGTCCAACAGCCAGCACACATCCTCACGCCACCTCCTGCCACGCACTGGGCGAGATGGGGAATGGAGAGATGTGGAGACACACAGAGAACAGCAGCAGCTCAGACGCATCCCTTCAGGCCCGTGGAAGCGAGCACAGGGTGCCATGGAAGGGATACCATCGCCAGGTTGCCATGGCGCCACGGGGCAAGAGGGAAGATGCGCCAGAGTGCAGGAAAAGGCTGAGCCGCTTCAGATTTAAATCCCTGTGACAGCGTTTCAGCCGAGCCACTGCACGGTTGCTGTGGCAACCGACGAGTGAAAAATCACAGAGGAAATCTGTAATTATTACAAGCGAGATGGTGACTTACCCACTTCAGTAATCAGGCCATTGCAAGGACTGGAGTGGAGGAGGGGGGGCTCTGCACCCCCCCGACAGGCAGGGCTGCGCTGCAGCAGGGAGCCAGGGGCCGGATCCCAGTGGTGGGACTTGCTTTACATCCAGACTCCCATAGGCTCCAGCTGTGGGATGCGACGTTTCGGCAGGATGCTTTCCTAAGCGCAAGGCCTGAAGGCTGCCCGAGGGGCTGCAACAGAAGCACCTGCCCCCACGTGCTGCGAGGAGGGAGAGGAGGGAGCAGCCTGGTCCTCGGGGAACCAGAGCGAGCCAGAGACTCGTGCTGCCTTGGCTCAGCACAAGCACAGTGCGGCACAAGGAAGGGTCTAAGACAGACAGAGGGAAGGACATTTATCAGAAGCAAGTGACAAAGACGACGCAATGCTTATAGGAAGCGGCTAAGGTCCCTGGCAATTTCGCGACTCCAGTTTGTGCTATCACAGCACCACGTTTTCTTCTTCAACCTTCTCTCAGCACAGTAACAGCAGGAGTATTTATTTGGTTGGGGTGGATGTTGTGATGCTTACTGGGAACAACAAGGGACGGAAAGTTGTTCAGGCAGACCAAACACACTGCAGTCTCTCCACTGTAACATTACCCCGACACAGATAATTTACACGCCCACAGATGCGATGCCAGCATCCACACCACCGATTTGTATCCACTGCAGGAGTACATGGTTTAAAGGCACCGTGTTGCTCTCCAGAGCTATTCTACACAAATGGACAATTGATCACCATCCAGAGAAACTGCTAATGAAAACGACATTACCACCAATGAGGAGGGGAATCAGACGTGGCTAACTGCTTCGGCTCCCTCCTCCTTCGCTGTAAGACTGTGGCCTGGATCCCACGTGAGGACTATCAGCTGTCAAGAAGGCAGCCCAGACTGCAGTCATTTATAAGACAGATACCATACTACTCCTAAGTAACAAGCTGTTGATTTGATCCAAACTAAAGACTGAAGCCAATTCCTCACCTTCTTCATAATTTAAAATCTGTTATTAATTACATACACAGACTGTAAATGACATATTTAAACTGGCCTGGACTGGTTGCCAGGCAGTAAAACAAACTGCTGACTCTAAACTGAACTTGTTAACTAGCTAATCTACCACAGAAAGTGCAATAATCCTATTCTGACAGATGGTTAGCACAGGGATACATCACAAAGTAGAGGGGGAAGGTCTGAGAAAAGTCATAGGTTTTTACACTCATCACATATAAAACATTGGATTCAAAGGCAATGCTTTGTATCAGTAATTTATTACAACAGTTACTCAGAGAATAATCAGGATTACAGCTCCTAAGGGTGCCCTCCAGGGAGATCGAGGTATGGCAAAGAAATTTTTGTGCCTCTGCTGAGTGCTACCTTACATGATGTGAAGCCAAACTCATTAAACACAATTATCTTGTATGAAAAGTACTGCTTCTTGTGAAGTGCTACAGCAGTGTTAACAATTTAAATGACAACATCATCTAGCGACTCCAATCAGCACCGAGCCCCATCATGCCAAGCCACATCGCATCCAACTGGCTTGGAAACTCATCCTCCTGAGAGAGAATAATTCAGTAGTAAACTTTTATTTGTAGTTGATTTTTTTTTTTGGTTAATCCTAGCATCAAATGGCTCAACACTGAACTGTCACTTCCTAGGTAGGACATAAATTCTCCCCACTATGCATGGCTGCTTTCAGCCCCTTCACTCACAGCACAGCCCCTCCATATCCACAATTATCCTGCCTGGCATGCTGGATACACAAAGAGGATGACAATGGCTCGTGTAAGTCCTGTGGCAGGGCAAAAAATGTGGAAGTCCCAGTCATTCTTGTGTCAGTAATGGAAGTCCCAGTCATTCTTGTGTCAGTAATGTGAAGCAACTATAATTGCTAAATACTTATTTAAGATGTATTAAAAACGTGCAGTTCACAAAACTGTGGATTGTAACAAGAAAGCCACGGACTTCCACTTCATTTAATCAAGAGAACATTGGTTCTACGAGATCTAGTTGAATAGTCTGTCATTGGAAAGGACATTGCCAGTCACCCACAATAAATATATAACATGCACTGATATGCAGTTTTCCAAGGAATACTTGTTATACAACGTTTCACTGTTAGAAAATAATCTCCTGCTTTAGCAGAATCAAAAGCATGTCCTTCCATTGTTAGATATATTTTTTTTATGAATCACTACTACATACATCCTTCTGAAATATACTGTGATGATACAAAGCAAAATGGGGATCAGATTCTGGCCATGCTGGTCCACAAGACCAAGTAAAAGCACAAGGTTAGTATCAAGGATATTGTGCTTTTATGGGAAATACTAACTATGTTATCAACTGCCGGATTTCACTGCAAATGATGGGAAATTCCTCCAGAAGCAACTCTATAGCCCTCCTTAAACCCTGCCTCATACTCTAGAACGCATCTGCTAGAATTTTTAGGAAAAACAAAGCATTTCAAACAACACAGAGCTATGGTACTTGAGAAGAATTCAGTATCTAGAAATAGCAGCTCTAGGGTAGAGACAAAACGTCAAAATGCTAAACGTCATATAACACCTGCAAGAAACGGGAACAAAACACATTAGTATCACAAAGCAGAAGGCAGGGCACGCCAGGATACTCAGCACCAAGTCCTAGTCCTCCTTCAAAAAACAGAGTTGGCACGGGACTAAAAAGCAGGGTCTCAGGAACCCAAACTTGCATGAAGAAGAAAAGCAACACCCCTCTTAAGGGCATTATTCCTTCGGAGAAGGAATAAAGCACTAACTGGAGTGTCAGATCAACTTTTAGGTTCTGTGAACAGTAACAGCAATTACTAGGTTCACTTTAAAATATATTAAAAAAAACTTCCAATGCAGTTGGAAGAAAACATAAAGTAAGACTATACAAATGTTGACTCCAAGTTATAACAATCTGAGCAAACGATTTGCAGACAGAAGGATGAGTATCTTATTTGGACATGGAGGATTATCATGAAGGGCAAACCAGAAAATAAAAGGAAAAATTGGGATTGCTTAGCTTTGCAGGAAATCCAACACACTTTTCCAACCTGTGGCTAGTCAGAAGACTGCTTCCTAACCTAGCACATTCAATAAACATTACACTGAGTGTACAGAGGTAGTTTTTCTTCTTTGAAAGAAGCAAAAAGCCACACGAACAAAGTGGAATTCACTGCAATCCATACCACTAACACCCAGAGATGTCTTTTGGCAGGCAGATGCTCACCTTAAAAAAAAAAAAAAAAATAAAAAAAAAAAAAAAATCAGAGGTTGTGTGTGTGCAAGGGCCTACCTGAATTGCACCTGCATTGCTTACAAATCAGTAACTGGTGTAACTTGCACTGACACAGGGAGAGTGGGATCACCCCCCTCTGTTCTTCAGATGCGAAATATTTTAATTGCCATTAAACATGAGAACTTCACATTCGGAAGGAGGAGAAAGAAAGGGATATAGGAATTAAGTACAATTACTATGAATTTCTACTATTCAAAAGTCCTATTATTGCCTGTTTATTCAGGCAATAGGCGGAAAAAAACAGCAGTCGAGCAGTTTTCAAAACAGTTTAGGGAACACAGATACATACATAGTGTTAACCAACAGATTCCATGGCTAAATTCCCTAGTATGTTTTGCAAATTATTTTTGAGCTCCAGATGGACAAAGAAACTAGTGCCAATATGATTCAGCAAAAATACTTATTTCTGAAGTGGTCCCTTTTACTTCACTGGGCCCATTCACAAAACTGGAGTTGTCAATGAGAGAAAGCGCTCTGTTGAATTAAAAGCAATGTAGAAAAACTCCTAACTGCAAGACTCACTGAAGGTTACCAAAATCTGGAAGTTACCTACTAAGGAAAAAAACACATGGCTACTGCATAAACTGTGCTTATTTACTCCTTATATATATTGCCTATTTGACAAAAATAACGAAGCTGCTGCATTACAACATTTTGCACAAGTATTAAATACTTGGACATGAATTTGAGGAGGTAAATTAGACCTTAGTAAGTGTGCTAATGGCTAAACTCACTGGTAAAGTCTCATTGAGGTACATCTGTACTGCACCCTCTACTCTCACGGTAACACTGACACCCACATAAGAGACTGAGTGCTGTTTTTTCAGTCTGGTATATAAAAATTACGAATCACACAAACGCGAAGATTCTGTACATCACATTTAGGTAGTTTAAAAGCATTGGACGGTTTGGGGCAGGCTGCTAGTACTGGGCAAATCTTTATAAAAATGTCTATTACAAGTTGAGCAAGTCCCGCTTAGTTGCTGGGGTCAGAGAAGAAGGACCCTGAATCAAGAATCTGTTGAAGGAATCCTCACGTAACTGTGATGCTCAGAGAGACTGCACAAATTGGGAGTGTGGACACAAACCCAGGACATTATTTCAGCTGCTTCTGGAATCACAGAAGATACCCACTATTTCCAGTTCATAAGGGAGAAGGCCCATTGGATTGGAATTACAGACAAGCTAAAGCAGGAATAGGAAACAACTTATTTTTAAGGACCCGGGAGAGAACCTTTCCTGGAACATCTACTTGCCACCCATGTTCCAAGCATGGTTTGAAAGCTTGCAAGAAGCACCCAAAGCCAGTGTCCACACCACCACCAGCTGTTGCCAGTGCCGCACACCTCACCTCCCGCACCAACCATTTCAGAGCAGCTCTGCACTGGCTCTACTCGCTTCTAGCAACCAAGAGAGGCAGTGGACATCCTGCAGCTCCACAAATATCCCACGAGGAACATCCATGGGTGCTGCAAGGAAATACCTTGCAAATACAGGCTGTAACAATGACTATTAAGTAACAAATCAGCAGGCAATACCACTAGCCTCAGTGTGGTGGGACAGGTAGGAGATCACGCTTTCTGTCAAATACCACAAAAATGCTGCAACAAGGGCAGAGAAAGGCATCTTCACGTAAGCTGTCCAGTGGCACGGGGCAGGAGCTACCCTCCCTTTTTGCACTGTCAGACAAGCCTGCCTCAGTAAATACAATATTGCCACAAAAGGACTAATAAACACTAGGAATGACTGCTGTATCAAAAAGAGATCAAGGTAAGCCTATTGCTGGTGTAATTTTAAGCAGCTGCCCCAAACTACTCCAGGATGAATACAGTCAGTATGGAATAAGGAGCTAGTAGTCAGGTTAAACAGCTTGTTTATTTATTTAACAAAAATACTTAAGGAAAATATTTACCTTTCTAAGGATAGTTCATGAAAGTAAGCAGTGCTAGCACAATGGGACAGCAGAGCACTTCCCTTCAGAGCACCGTCCTCTATCCTCCTTCAGTGGTACTTAACCTCTCCCCCTCGAGAGGCCCCAAGACAGTGCTGTCATAGCAGCTTAGAAATATAAATTTTTAAAAAGGCAAATTTTTCTTCTTAATAAAATCAGGGTTTCACCAAATAGATGCAACTGCAGGATTTATCAGTAATCAGATAATTCTTCACAGAAGTTACTAAATCACGTGCTTTGATAGCCTTTAGAAGCACTGTGTCGGTATTAGCTCAAGCTGCCCCTTTTCCCTTTTTGCTGTTAACTAGCAACAGTAGCTGAAAGATAATCAGAGGTTGAAGTTTTGCAACAGAGGAGAGGAATGTGGCTGCAAGCCTGCAAAGCTTGCTTACCAGCCAGAGCAGAGGATCAGTTATGCAAGGCTGCATATGGATTTTGATCAGATGTAACAACAGTCCCTTTCTCCTCCCTTTTCCATTAAGAATAATAAAACTGGACTTGTGAGCCATTTTCTACTGTTTACCAGATCACTCTGGAACATGATTTTCCCTGTGTATTTTCTGCAAAGAAAATAGGCTTTACGCAATGGTTGCACCCAGAAATCATTTATGGTGTCACCCAACCAAATTTGGGTTTGCAAGGGTAGTAGCATCTTCTTAGCCTGTTTTCTGAAGAACTTCACTTTCATCTAGCTGTCCTGTCACCTGCACGGCTCAGCCTTGCATCCACACCAGAGAGATTCTCAGTTTGGAGAAGAGACATCACCAAACCCTTCACAGCATCCAGTGTAGTCACATGTTCAGCTCTGGGAAAATGAGGTAGACCAGTGAAAGGAAACAACCAAGCAGTGTGAGGAACAAGAGGTCCAATCAGAGCAGCCATGACACTTGACTCGCTGTTGAAACATCACCTACCCATGAACCCGTGTTCACCATCAGTCCTATCATTGTGACCAAACAAAGTCCCACTACACCAAAATCTACAGAGAAGCAAAGAACAAACTCTGAAGTCATTCCTGATCCTGCAATGGTCCAGTTTTTAAGAATAAATTAACACCAGGAATCTTACAGGCTGCATCAAAAGGGGTATTTTCCAATCACCTTTTTGGCCAAAGAAAAATAAAGATTACTGATGAGAATTTAAGCAAGTAGTCACTCATCTCCTGCCACTGCTGAAAGACACTTTTAAATGAATTGGCATTTTGGATTTCATAATTGGAAGAAAAAAAGCACAACAAGAGCTATAGTTAGTGCAATGCACAGATGGTTGCAGGGATCACGAAAGTTCTTCCCAGTCAAAGGCCCCATAACATCATGAATCCAGCCCCTAGCATTGCTTGTCATTGTCTCCACTTGCCTCTACTCCCTCTCTCAATAACACAAGCTGGTCCTTTTTGTTTTTCTTCAGCTGCTTTTTACAACCACCAAGGCAGAAGCACACATTACAGCAGTTACATCAGCCACTTACAATACCCGCTGCCCAAATCATGGAACAAACCAAAGATTTTCACCCCCGTAACTCCATTCCCTGGGAACACTGCACTGCAAACAAGGAATGGGGAGTTCATCTGAGTCAAGCTCATCCTCTGCTTTCCTACCTCCACCGGCACACTCTGATTGTGTAATCCTGTTTCCCTCTCCAAGAAGCTGCATTGCAGCAATAGTTGTGGAGCAAAAAACCAAGGTTTGCTTTATACTGGTGCTGGGACAAGAGGACATTGAGGTGGATGGCAGTATGGTCCATAGAGGGAAAATGCATGCCTCATGCCTGCTGTCTGAGGACCGTTGTCATCAGAATGCTCAGCAGCGTGCTTCGCATGAAATGATGGAATCCGTACGGATTCAGAAGTCGCGGCCTCTAGCCTGTCTGCAGCATTCTGTGGTCAGATTATGCTCTGGCCTGCTGCCAGGAAGCATCTTATGCCTGAAGTCTGTCCTGTCATGCCAGAGCAGTTTGTTTTGGCTTCTAAACAGCTTTTTAACCTGCTGTATTCTCCAATTCTCACTGAGGCAATAATTTATACCATCAGATTTAAATAGCGAGCTGTTAAAAATGCTTCAATACAAACTTACTCCCTCCATTCTACTCCCAGTCTCCTATTTTTTTGTGGTGTACATCGCAACACTAGTATTAAGCAAGCACCTGGCAAAAAATGTGTCATTCATGCCAGATGCAGAAAGAGAGGTGACAGAAGAACAGGATGGCTGGTTCTCATTATTTGGCATCTAACATGAAGAAAGCCTGACAAACAGATGTGGAGGAAACATAATACAAACAAAAGATACGACTGCTAATAAGTTACACCAAGCTTATTTAAAATATTTAAATTTTATGTTATTTACATTACTTATTCACATTTTTGTACTATTTCCAGACCAATTTAAAATATACAAGTTGATTTCAGTTGTGTTTACTGTCAAGGGATGCTGCCAAGAACCTCCACACACTCTATCCTTTGCTAAAAGAGGAAGCCAAAATCAGCATGCTGTTGTGATGTTCAAAGTCTTTAATCAAGATTGAGCTTGATGCTATACAAATACAAATGAGGGATATTATTCTTTCCTTTCCCTGCAAACTACTCCCCCCCCCCGTTTTCCTCAGTGACTTTTGCAAGCCCTATATTCTTGCATTGCTTCAATCAGAAATGAAAAGTGCTGGAGGGCAAGATGTGACATCTCTTGCAAAAAAGTCTGTAGGGTTGTTCATTTGCTGGGTAAGGAGGAGGAAGAGGAAGATGTGATTTAATACCAAGATTGCAGGCAAGAAAACTAGCATGAAATCGCCCAGCACTAGGGTACCGATTTCCATGAAGAGCTTGCCACCTTGTGCTTTGCCTGGTACAAGGCTTACAGATGGAAGCTGGATACTTTAAAATTGAGCCAAACATCAAAAATAGGACATCATGAAAACATCATCACTAATTTATGTCTTCTCCCAACACCCACTGTTTTGTTCTGTGAGAAACCAGTGATGAAACCAAGGTTACAAGGGAAGGAAAAAAAATAAAAGCCCTCAAAATAACACCCTTCCCAACAAGCTAGAAAGAAAACCTTGTGCTGGAAATCCACACTCTTTGGTAACACTCTTGCACACCCATAATTCTATCACAGTGCTTTCTAGCCACCCAACCGACCCACAAGTAACCCACACACTCCAGGCTGAGATGCCTGCTCAGATCGCTGGCAGGACAGCCCCTCTCCTCACTGTCTCTTTTCGTTTACCCTGTCTACCCTTCCAGCTTCACTCTTCACACGAGCAGGTCTTTTATCCAACAAGCTAGCATATGATTTGCTGTACCTTCTACGGAGCTATAATGGTCTTCTAGCCAAAAGCATTGGTTTTAGAGCTGAAAGGTAGGACTAAGAGTCCTTAAACTGGATCTGAGACATAGTAAACACAAGGGCTAGAAAGCTATGTGGGAAGACAGTAGAAATGGAGAGTATGTCATTGTGGATAGGCTAAAAGGCTTCAGGAGAGACAATCTGGTGCTCAACACCTGCAAATGGCAGAAGAGATGAAAGAAAATGAGACGCGCTAATCCTGACGCCAGGATCTGTGCTCACACAGCTGCGAAAGCAGCACTATCAGTGGGGAACAGAGTGTCAGTTTCACACGGGAACCTGAATCCAAATCTCTCAGCTGACACAGCGAAAATTATAAGGGAGTCAGCATAAAATAGGAATGTAGTATAAGCCAAAGGAAGCACCTGCAGGTTTCTTCCACATCAGCCATCTCCTCCTGTGGGTGCAGAACATCTTTCTGCTTGGGAAGACGTCTCAGTGGTGGCACTCCCAGTACCATCGCCCTCGTGCAGAGGCTCCCGGCTGCCACCCCCGCCTGCCCAGCCAGATTGGGAAAGGGTACATTGCTGTGTCCCAAAGAGGCCAAGGCTAAATTGGATTCTACTAGTGTATTTTAGCAGGTGCCAGGTAAGAATTGCTCAAAGACTGATTACTTGGTCTCTTTGCTGTTATCCAGCCAATTTCCTGCTCCAGATCTAGCTAGGAATGTATTTGGAAAAAAAAAAAAAAAAAGTAGTACTTAAACTATGCCAGGTTTCAAACTCGAGGCATTTTGAGGACATCAATAAAAAATTCCTACGTAAAATAGAATTATATATGGGTACAACAGTTGCAAAGCAACATATTTTCACTTGTGAAATTAAAACTGAATTTTGCCTGGGGATGGCAAGGAAAATTCCATCCAGAAGGAATGTGTTTAAGTGTTTGAGACAAGAAAAACTGCAGACAGGTTTAGAAGTTGTTTTACTCTCTGAATTACAGCTGTACAACTAAAACAGTAGTTTGGCACTTCATCCTGTCACCTGGAGTGTACTTGAGACATACTGACTTTTTACATGAAATCTTCAGCAAGCTGCATTACTCTAAGCTGCCCCCAGAAACACAATCAGAATGAGATTTTAATTTTTAAACTACTGAGTTTCACAAGAGTCACAAGAAGATAAACTCTTCCTAGAGACCTCCGCTCCCTGCCAATACTGAGTTGTATTTCAGTGAAATCATAAAATCTAAATGGGAAACTCACCAAGTCTGAAGCTTTATTGCCTTTAAAGTGCTTTATACCTTGCCACAGAAAGAGTTATATAGTACACTGCCTTTCAGCCAGAGGCCAAAATAAGAGTTTGACACAGTACAATATAAGCACTCATCTACACAAATGCTTTTTCCTGCATTAAAACTGAGAGAGATTCACTAAAATAATTGCAGTAGACAATATAAAGGGGAATCACTTAGTCTGAATGACTAAGTTCGCATTCCTGGCCCTTTTCTTCAAGCTGGCAGCATTCACTTACTAAAGGCAGTACGTTTATTCGAGTGGGTTTAGTGCTTTCTCACATCAACCAGCACAGCGCAGCTTTATCACTTTTTAAAAATTATAAGGGCAGACCTCATCCCTAGGGCAGACCCACGTCCTTGACACTGCAGGTGTCAAGCCTTCAGAAGTACAGCTTCAGAAGCGACTGCAATATACCTTCACAAAGGCAGCTAGGGAGATCAGCTGCTAGCTGGTGCAGTAAAATAATTAAATGACTATCTAGCCCAAGCTAGAACATGTACTCATTTCCTGAACAGAATTTACAACTGTAGAAGCTGCCACACACAAAACAAAAATACTCCAAATCTTCAAACTACGATGGAAGAACATACCCCTCATCCTGCAAAAGTGGGATTTCTTTTCAAAAGAAAATCATACTCTCTGAAAATGTTCTCTTTGCTGCAAATAGACATACCTCCACTGGACAGCAAGAGAGACAACCTTTTTCCATAAACCAAGAACTGCAACACATAACCAAGGTTCCTACCTGATTGTTCTGCTGAATTTCTAGTATCTGGCTAACTAAGAGATGGGAAACGAAGAGTAAAATATTTTGCAAAAGGAAAGACAGTCTAATACAAGGACATAGTACAGAACCCTACTCCCATAGAGCAGAAAAGAGTCTGAAAGCCACGGAAACAGTTTAGGACAATATTCTCTGTTTTATACACTTTCCATGCTTTGGAAACCCCCCAGAACACTGTTATTTTTGCACAAACACCATATGGCTAAGAAAATACCACTGTTTTTCTGGCCCATAGCCGTCATTTCAGGAAACAGGACTGTGATCTGATAAAACAGAACAAAACCACCAGAAACAGAGAGGGGACAGAGAAGCATGGTTTTCAAGCCACAGAGCAGAGGCTGGTAGAATTATCTACTTTAAGATGGCAGCAGCTCCAACCCCTAAGGCAATCTCTTCTGTTCATAAAGAAAAGGAATTTGAAAGCAGATCAGTCTGGAACAAGAATAGGGTGTTTTCAGCCTCCTGAAAGAAACCTGTTACGTAAGTTTTGAAGCATATCCATCCTTCCATAGGTGACAGGCCCACATTGATAGTTATCTGTGTAGTGTACTGACGGTCTTTACGCTGCAGTGCTCCTGATGTGCGGATTTGCATTACTTACCTATACTTTCACAGCTTCCTACGTGTCAGTACTAGCTGCTCTCCTTCTGATGGAATCCAGCTCTTTCCTATTACTCTTTCAAATGGGGTAAGATAGGGCTAAGATACCTCGCTATTTGATTCAGACTTACCATTATGCCTGAAAAACTCTGAAGAGCTTATAAGGAACTGTAAAAGAAGAGTAGGCACTGCTGGAAAAGCCCACTTGAACAAAAACATTGCACACAGATCGACAATTTGCAACATACAAGAAGGAATTAAATGGTCTTTGAAAACAATAAAGAGGAGAAATGTCTTACATGAAATCTGAGAATTACCCCATCAAGACTACTCCTTTCTTCTCCCCACTCCCTCTGGCAAAGCCAAAGGCAAGAGTAAAGGCAATTTACAAAAAAAAACCACCACCAAAACACAACAACAATAACGAATGCTATACTGTCCATACAGTACATACACGTACCACCACTAAACAGACCTTTTTTCTGAGACATTTCCACAAGCTGTTTCCATTTGGATGAGAAAGGAAGGGAATCTTAATTTGTGCTTGAAACAGCTTAAAATTTGTAAAAGTGTTTCTGGAATGGACTCTCCATCCTAGAAGTCATAAAACGGCTGGGAAGCCAAGAACCAGATCCGATTTATCTGAGATCAGCTGTGACATCTTCCTAATTCTGTGAACCTTGACATTATAATCACTGAAAATATGAAGCTAAGCAGTAGCTGAGGTAACTTGAGCTGCTTTAAATCAGGTCCAGTGATCAGAGCAGAAACCATGAGGAACACCCTGCAGTGGAAGTTATACCTCCGAGGGCAGGAGTTATCCCTCTCAGGGCTGAGACCTGTGCAATTATTGTTAGAGCGCTGATGAATATAGCTGGGGGGGTATACAAGGCATTGTACAAACTGTTCTGAAGCTCCACTGTTAAGCACCATATGAACCAGACAGGGCATGGGGAACCACCTGGAAACCTCTAAGCTGCCAGCAGGTGCAGCAAGAACTGGTTTGGATGTATACATACACGACCTGCGAGCATCTTAATTCCTCTCTGCTTCTGAAAGAATCCAGATCAGGCCATTTTCCTTTTCCAATGACAGCACAGCTGCCAGCAGGACACCTACAGATTTGTTTGGTGTTTATTTGCATGCTGTGCTTGCTTACTGCCTCCTGGGCATAAATATCCAATTTTATCCACTTATTTCAGTTTGCTTTGTATCTGAATGCACAAGACACCTCACTGTACAGTATGCCTCTAAGCCTGTTATTGCCTCAAAGACTAAAGGCCTAGGCTTTGGAGAAAGCAGTTCTGTTGTATTCCCCCCCCCCCCCCATGCATTTTACAAGTGGTCGGCTTGCCTGCTTACAAATTCAGGTCTCCATTATCTGGGGATGCCTGCATCACAGTCTTTTGCACCCCAGATTGTCCAAAAGGTACAACACAGTGTAATGGCAGAGCAATGGCTGACTACAGACACAGAAGCCCTGAACACTGATCCTGAGTCCAAAAAGCTACCCAACAGGTTACTTGCAACAGCAGCTTTCTTTCCCTGTATCCTTCTCAGTTTCCCCATCTGTACAGTCAGTCCAGTGATGTTTATCTCATTTGTGAAGTGCTTTAAACACGAAGGATGAGAAACACTACGACATTGAGATATTATCCTTTTTGCACATGCTGTGCTTTAGTATTGTGAGCTATCATCCAGCTTTTGAAACACTGACCTCCAAGCCTGCATATGTGACTCCAGCCAGAGAAGACAAACGGACCCCAGACACAATTTGCCCAACACTCACACTACTCAAGTAGACAGGAAGACCAATTACAATAAAAAAAAAATAAAATATGAATGCAACAAGAGCTGCAAAAGTGTCCTCAATCCAATTTATAATACAATCATCAGACTATAATAGCATTTAATAGGAAATTTCCTTACTGCAGAGCTTCCAGAAGGTAACCCTACTAGTACTCTCCTTTTATATCAGTTGGCTTTTATCCTTTACTGAATTCCGTGCCTCAAATTATAGGAGCCAAGACTCTTTAAAAGCCCATGTCCATGAGAGCCATGCCTTTGAACGGTAGGGCAAAATCCAATTTTTGTAAGCCTGAACAGTCATTACTGATTACAAAATCACCTGGAAATCTCCCACAATAGTTCAGTTTCTTTGCATATTATTCCCTTCACTGTATTTTATAAACAGAGAAGGAGAATCCAAGAGGCAAACCTAAGCTAGACAAAGGTAAAGCTCTGGCTAAACAACTACACACTACTTTAAAGCACAAATGAAGGTAAGGAAAGTGAAGCCAGGTAGATGCCAAGGCAAAGCCAGAGGTAGTGGCTTGGGTTTTGCATCACAAGCATTAGCTGGAGAACAGGAAACTGAAAAGAATTGGTGAATCTCAGCGGAAAGTGCAGCAGCAGGCCTCCATAAACACCATCACTGAAGATTTCCACTCAGCTGGATGCAATGTATTAAGACGGGGAGAGCTATATGCAAGGCCAACCGTGTTTTCCACACGGCATACGCGTCTTTTCTCTCGGGTTTTGTGCCCTCGCATTCCCTTCTTTCCCCCTCTCCGTTCCGCAAGTCTGTGTCCAGGGTCCACCTGCTTGTGGGACCCGAGCCCTGCGGAGGCAGCGCGGCTCCAAGGGGCACACAACGTTACACGCGCCACCTCCTTATGCGGCGAAACTCGCAGACAACAACAAATCCTCCTGTTCGGGAGGGCTCCCCCGAATCCCTCGGGAATGGCTGTCGGCTGCACCCTGCCTAGCACCTGTGGGTCCAGACCCACGCTC
This sequence comes from Charadrius vociferus, assembly GCF_000708025.1. Lineage (NCBI taxonomy): Eukaryota > Metazoa > Chordata > Aves > Charadriiformes > Charadriidae > Charadrius > Charadrius vociferus. The sequence continues at coordinate 1,001,840 of NW_009647849.1, forward strand.
AGCTCTGAC
>NW_009647849.1:1002584-1007506 GCF_000708025.1 Charadrius vociferus
GGCGTGCGGAGCGCTGCGGGCGCGGGAGGTCGCCTCCTCCCGGGGATGGCTGGTTAAGGACAGAGCCTTCCCGATGGATGCAGAGGCCCGACTCGTCATCGCGGTTGCAGCGCTCTCCCGTAGGGCAGAGATCGCCCACATCGGCTACCGGGGAAAACAAGGGAAACCAAATCCCTGTTGCTGGGACAAGCGGAAAATTTCCTCTTCAAAAAGGAGCTGCCAGCCCTCCTCTTGGCCTGCTCAGTTTCCTTCAGCTCTGTAGGCCGTGATGCACCTGAGAGAAGGGCGGGGAAGCCTGTTTGCTAATCGTGATGGGAATCTGGGTCTGCGTTAGAACAGCTTCATAAAGACCTACTGTCCCTTCATTAATTCCTAGTATTTACCTGCAGCCACTTGGGACGTGCTTAATTTAGCAAACACAGCAACAGGGAAAGTCATTTGGGCTTTTAACTCAGATTAGAAACTCAAATTTAACCTAGTATTGAAGTCAAACTCCAAATTTTAAATCCAAGTCTTCACTAATGTTTGAGCCTGGCCTAGAACAAACACCTTTTCTGTGTAGACAGCAGTGGATCAAAGCAGCTAGATGTGACGCACACGGCAGTGACATGCAGATGGCACGTAAATCCTCCTATCCAACACCACACGTGTCCCCACCACTGAAACAGTCCAGAATTCAGATAAGATTAAGTCAGTAGCAGAGCTGATGCATCAGTAAGTTTATAGCCAGGATTCAGTCCTCTCTGAAGACACCAGCAATCAGCCAGCTCTATTGTGTGGGAGTACGACTGATCACCAATATTAAGTTTTCACAATAGTTTCTCTGTAAGCAGTAATGACCCCTTCTGTCACGGCTTAGTTCATCTACAGCAACGTGGTGTTTGCAGACACAAAACTACCCTTGAAACTCCCACCCAGTCATAAATAGTTACATATCTCCTCCGCAACAGAAGCTATTGCAAGCATGTTGAATCCTGCCTTCACTCATCTCACAGAATTCTAGGTCTCATTCAAGGTCTTGGTTCTCTCCAAAACTTAAGACCTGGCTAGCAAAAGGCCAGCAGAAGCGTCTGAAATGTACACCACCCTCCCCTCTCCTGTGACCAGCGTGCAGGCATTCTCTCCTTTTTCAGATGACTTCACAAGAGAACTCTTGCATCGGGATTCGTAACAGACGCACACTTGGTGACAAGACAGAGCAGCTGTCAGGCCCTGCTCAGCCCTCAAGTACCTCCACTGAAGGCTCCAAGGAGTATCCTGGAGCAGATATCCTGGCAAAGCAGCTGGAGGCCACCAGACAGGACAGCTGAACAGAACATAAGCAAGGCAGGAACCCTGCAGGCTCTGAGCTGCCGAAGCTGCTGTTTTTGCTGCAAACACCACGGATTTCCAGATGGTGTCACAGGACCCCTCTGTCCCTGCGTGCATCACTTGAGGCTGGGCCACCTACGCCTCTTCATTTCCACTTATTGTGGGTAGAACTCTTACATCTGTCACAGTTTATTACAATAAGAAGCATTTAATGGTCAAAAATTGCAAGAAAGTTGGCAGTTTAGCCCTTAAGAAAACTTTTGTAGCAGAAAGGATAATGAAGAACTAGGACAGATTACTGGGAGAAATACAAGGTCTCCGTCATGAGAGGCTTTAATAAGAAGCAAGACGAACACTCATCAAGATTCTCAGATGAGCATGATTCTGCTTTGAGAGGAAAATAGAGCAGATAACTTCTTGGTGTCCCTTCTGATCAATCTACAATGTAAACCTGCTACTGCTATCCCATAGCAGGAATCGAGTTGGGCCATTACAGAGCAGTGAACCCTACTGTTCTCATGATATCTTTTGTCCAACTCATTGTTAACTTTCTTGCCTAACTCATTACTTAGGGAAAGGGAAAACCAGCATTTCTTGAGGAAGTGAGAGACGGTCCACTTGACAAAATCCCAAGGAATTACATAGTACAGTCACTTGTGCTAGCACCAAACTGCACTCAAACACGAGAAAGACATTTTTGGATCACATATTCCCACGATAAACTCTTCTCCTTCCTTTTCCAGGGAACTTACTTTCTTTATAGTTGGTGCTAGTGTATTATTTTCATTGCCTGATCAGCTCAAGTCCTAGAAGTATAAACATAAAACAAGATTCTTGTTCTCTCAGAATCATTATTAGTTGTAAGAAACTGGAGAGAACAAAATTCATTGAAGAAAGAGAATTTTTACAGAGTACAGTTTGCTTTCAGTATGCCTATTACAAAAGAAAATCTCTCATACGAAGGAAGCGGGAGCTCAGAGAGCACACTCACCCTGCTGAAGGAGCCAGGCATGTTCCTTCACACCTCCTCTTCCCGACACCACTGGGACTGGCTTAGACGAGCAATCTGTAAACACACGCACATATATGTAGATAGTATATTACTTCATTTGGGTGCTGGCATTGTTAAAAAGAAACCCCTATGCCACCTGGTGGAAGAAGTCTTACTCTGAGGCACCATGCCGTACCAGCACATCTGACTGCTCGCTGTTGGCAGCCTAAAGAGGCGGTATTTTTTGAAACGAACCTTTACCTTTATGCGCCAACTTTGAGCACAGACACACAGAAAACCAGGGTCAGGATGAGTGAAACAAAAGTAGATCGAAGTCTATCAGAAAATACAAGCCTTTGGACCTATGTCCCGTGCCAAAGCATATGACAGCCTAGCAGCAAGAAGTAGCTCATTTTCAAATCCTACTATTTGACTTCAACCGTCAGACTTTTTTTCTCTCCTTCCATTGTTTTGTTTTAGCTACGCACATCACACTGCTTAATGGCTCAGTCTGGTGTAACTCACTAGGTAAGAGCACATCAATCAATAATTTATACTTCGTCCTATGAAAACCACCGCACAATCTTCTCTTTAGAGGGTAGGGGAAAGCGAGGAAGGGGCAGGATTTGTAATGAGACACAAAAGAATCTGAAAAGAAACAGCTTCTTTCCAGCAGCTGTGGCAGATCCCATTCAGGATTAGAGCCTGATTATTTCTGGTTAATGATAATTAGTTTCTCTCTTGACAATGGCTTCACATAAATGAAAACAAGTTTCAGAATGCAGGAAGAAATGGAGAATTATTACTTATTCCCTAACTCTGCTCCTTCCCCATTTTCTGTTTCTTGTCACATGGATCTTAACAGAATTTTCAGTCTCTAATCTTTGGGATTAATCTACAGGAAAGCTCTTTTCTGCCATCTGTATTTTTCAGGTTAGTAACACCATAATCACACTCAGGAGATGCACTGAATTTTAAAGACATATTGCTAAGCATTAAATGAATAATTCTCAATTTACTTTCAGATTGTAAAATCTCTGCAAGTTTACAAGGCAGGCAGTTATTCTTGACCTTTCACAAGCAACAGATACACAGGAATTCAGCATCCACTTCCAGAAGCAGCCTTTAGCTTTCTGTACCGAACACTCAGCACCAACAACTCCCTCTGATTTAACATGAAATCCCATTGACATAAAAGACGGTAGAAATCCCAAACACACAAAATTATTTCCTCAAGTTTCATTAAGATGTCAACAAGAATAAACAAAACAAACAACAACAAAAAAACCAACCAGAAATGCAATTGCCAGGGACAAAGCCCTTAATTCGCTGGTGAAAACGAAAGAGATGAAAACAACTGCAGCTAGTGGTGTATGTAGAAGTTCATGAGAACAGTCGAGTCAATGAACAGACAATCTCATGAGATTTATCTGCTATAAAACTTTGAGATCCAATTTAAGTCCTGATCTTCTAATGAATGAGAAGTCCCTACCACACACAAAAATACACCCACTTCCTCCTAGACCGTTTCCTGAAAATCCAGAACTGCTGGAGGCAGCCTCCTAAAGCTACTGTTAAAAAGTAGGTAATTAAACACTTTTTTTTGAGATTATTTCCATGGTAACTTCATCTTTAATGCGCGCATCTACAAGTCTAGGTGAGAAACGCAGAACTACATATTCAACCTAAACTGTTACTCTAAAAGACAATATTGATAAAACAGAGAGGAACAGGGTGTTTAACAAACTGTAAAATGTTTTGACTCAAAGTGTTGTACAGCAGATGGAGCTCCAAGTATGGTCTATGAATAGCCACCTACACATGAGAACACACAGAGATAATAAATATACATACTGTATCCCATCAATTGATTGTCTTAAAACAACTTCTCTTTCTACTGCAAATTGACACACAGAAGTTCACTTCTGTAAACAAGGTCCACAACAAAGCAGCTCTCCAAGTTTCACATCAACAAAGATTGGAAAGAAATAAATGTAATCAGCTTGCAATGCTCATCCAAATGTCACCTAAAAGTTTAAGTTCTTTTTTTTGACCACGATCTACAATTATGTCATCTGTGTTCCCCTCAAGAGAAAATAAAAGCAGGACAGGGATGCCTGCTGTCTTCATCCAAGGTGTTGAGACTGAGAAAGGATGTGTTAATTCAGCATACACCAGTGACAAAAGTAAAAATCATTTTGTTTCAAACATGATTCCTCCTGGAAGATCAGGTGTCCTTCCATTGCCACACTTGCCAACAAAGCTGTGACACTCCTCTCTCCTTTATCAGAACTAAGTGCAATGGAAAGGTTTCGTAGGCTCACCCCCACCTCCTCTGCAGTCCTCTCTCCCCAAAATGATCCATCTGGCTGGCCGACCAACTGGACTGTGCCAACCAGATCCAGAAGTGCTCCCAAGTGTAGAATGACTTTATGTAGCAGAGGAGAAAGTCAGTTTTCCAAATGAAATCTTTCCAATCTCAGCTCCACAGCAGAGTAGAAACATTAATAAATTTTACATTAAGCACCAAGCTTCTCTTCCCTCCCTTTCACAGAAAAAAAAGACCTGCAGGAATGGGCCATACTGACTAGCAACATTTACTAATTCTCCTTCTTTCCCT
>NW_009647849.1:1007583-1021173 GCF_000708025.1 Charadrius vociferus
CCGTAGCTCACAAAAACACATCCAACCCGATGTTGAATCACTTGACTTTTCCATAAGCTGTATGAATCAAAAACTTCATGTAATTTACACTGGACTGCTGTATACATACTAACATCTTCTCCCCCTCATAATCATATTTTCTGTCCTTTCCATCTAGCTAAAAATCATGCCAAATTGTGTCTATCACACAACAAAAAAATAGCTGTAAGACACAACTGCCAAAAAAAAATCTAAGAAAATTACCTGTTACAATTTTTCAAAATTTAGATAAATCACCAAAGAAGCATACTATTTTTAAATCATGATTTATTAGAAAAAAAATCCTTCTTGATTACATAAATACAGACAATGAGCTCAAGGCATTATCATTTAGGCACTAACTTGATTTCCAGTCATAATCTGTATGCTCAAGACTAAACAATTCCCCACTTTTAATCATCTTAATAAACAATGAACTGCTAAAGGCATAAGTTTGTATGATGTCTGAAAACAACTACTAGGTATGACATATTTAAAGTATGATTAAAGTCAATATTGAGAAGGTGGTATCCATCCTTAAGTAGCAGTGGACAATTCTCTGGCAGGACAGACTATATTATTTCTCATTAACACCGCAAAGCTAAGGCATTGCAAGACTCTTGAGATTCTTGCGTTCTGAGAATTGTTGCCTATTTTTGATTGTTCCTTATAATCAGTAAAAAGGATCATATCCAAATTTGCAGTTTGGCCTTTAGATCTCAGTCACTGAACCCTCAAAGCTGTTGCTTCCCTTCAACAGAAAGATTAGCATTGTTTCTTTAGGAGGAAATTCTAAGTCAGTTTGCTTCCCAAGCAGCCGTGATGTTTGTATTTACTCAACCAAAGATACAAATACAAAAATCCTTTTCAGATGTTAGTTTAAGCCAGATGTGGTAAAATGGCTGAATTCTACATTTAAAAGATCTACAGTATCCCTCTACCTGGATGAGTTTCTCTTGATAATTCCAAAGACTTTCAGAAGTCCTGCGCAAGTAAAAATCTTCTCTAACTGCACATGCTATTTCATACCAGTTCAAATTAATTTCTTACTACAGCCTTCCAAAAATTACTACTTAAATAAGCAGCTACACTCAAAACCAGTTGTCTTCAGTTTATCTACCAAAGCTAGTAACATTACAAAATAAGCAAACAAAAAAGGACACTAGTCTGGGAATCTTTGGATTAAAATAGTTTTATATCTTTGAAGTTCAAATGAGGGTTCTGAGAAGTTCTGTATTAATCTAGCCAGATATATGCTAACAAAAGGTAATTTTTACTTTCATTATTCATCATCTAATAACCTTTCATCTCATTAAAGAACAAGAAAAAAAAGTCTTCATACACATAAGCAGGTTATGAAATAACTGACCTAAAACAACTGAACTAAACCAAATGTAAAACAGACTTTCAAGAAGTCAGCCAGATGCTTCTAACATCATTTATGCACACTCTCACGAGTCACAGGCGGGAACAGCTTCATCACCGATTCTCTCATAATGCAAAAGAATCCAGCAAGCACAGGAATTTCTGTGACAGTGTACATATGGCGAGTGATATAAACATAATAGTACACATAAAATTTATAAAAAGTCCAAACAAATTTTCGGTTTCATTAATAACACAGAAGAGATTTGATCAATATATTTTACTTTAATTCAAAAGCTAAGCTACCGAAGGCCCCATTTGTACGGGCAAGACATTCTTGGTCACCTCCTTCTCCCCAGCCTCACGCATATACATTGAGGGTAGAATTCCAAACATTTAAAGAGTAGTAGTGTATCAATTCACATCGTACCTTCCCACCCTCAACGTGGCAAGGACAGAATAGCTTGAAATTCCAGCAGGTCAATATAGCTCCAAGACCCCTGTGGAGTATTTTTAGAGGCGCAAACAAAATACATCTTATCTCCTTTCAGTTCAGACAGTAGCCCTAAACTAGAAGGATTTAGATAGCACAAACTGAAAATTAAGGACTAAGTTTCATAAAAAGATCGCTTAAAGAAAAGTCCATGAAAGACAAACAAGTCTTGCCCAGAACACTGTTTCATAAATGTCCATAAATATAAATAACGTGGAACTAGGATGAAACCAAGAACAGTGCCCATGTTCAGAAAACTCAAAAGGAAAATGCATGACATGTGCAAATCAGCCACACCAAAAAGGTTACAATACTTCTTTGTCAGACTCTAAAACCTAAGTCATCCTAAAGAGCAAGTCACTGCATCACTGCCACCGTTTGGCATCCCGTACATACTCTGAAGATCAACATTAAACAGTTTTGTAAAAGAAACATCAAAGAAACCATGTCCTAAGTGCCAAAACAAAAACTTACTGAAGGAAAAGCAAATCTGCATAGCAATATTTTCTGAGAACACAGTTCCACCAGGAAAATGCTTTTCTTGGGATGAAAATCCATTTTTAATAAAACATCAAAAAAGCCTGTATCCTTAGATAAAGATCTTCTATTTTCTCATCTCCCCGTCATGTGAGATGTTCAGCAATGATCTTCCACAATTCCTGTAGGAGTGGAAAAGATACATACAGGTATTTTCTCAGATCAGTAGGTTGCAATTATGAAAGAATTCAACATGCCCACTGGAAGACAAATTTTAAGACACACCGTATACACTTCCATCTACAGATAAATCCATCTATGTAATCTCCTAGAACAACCACCAAATTAACTTTGACACAGAGAAATAGAATCGATTTCTTCATTCTTATAGTCTGACCTTTTAAATAAAAAATTAGTATCATTCAAACAATTTGTTTTAAAATAATTTCATTGGTCTACATAACCTGCAGTATTTTGTCTGATAATCTTCCTCTTTTTCTTAGCCTGTGATGACAAATGCTGTCAAGTATACTAGTAAAAACACCACTGAAAAAATACTCAATTTACTGGGGAATCAAGCTCTCAAAAATGCATGTCTTATACAAACCCACAGGTGATTCTCTATCCATTGGACAACGAAGATGAAAACCAGACCACTTTATTTCTGTAGAATAAGTCAGTATACACATTGTCTGCTACACAAAAGATTAGTAAGTGGATTATCACATACTCTTCACCACGACATCCTGAATTGCAGCAATATACTCAATGATAAAAAATTTAGGCATTTTAAAAATGCATATATTTCAGGGACCAGTAGCCTTCCACAAAAGGGCTAGGGAATGAGTTTACACATGTAGGTATAATCCAGGCTACACTTAAATACTTGTAAAACTTGTTTTCAAGTTTTGCATGCACGTTTTATGCATGAAGGTATCAGCATTAAGTAAAATAAATCAATCTCATGAAGTAACTGTGGCACCCGTAGCCTTACTACACATACATACTGCAGAAGACACAGCATATGCGTATATTGACTACAGAACATATTTTCTTAGTAAAAGATTTGCAATCCAGTACAATACTTGCAAGTTCTCTAAAAAGATGTTAAATTGTATTGTTCTAGAAGCCAGCAAGCTATTAGCTACCCTGCATAATATTCCTAAGTGCAGACAATTGGAAAAATAACATATAGAGAGAGAACCATAAGTGCTTGGGAGGTAATTATATAACTACAAAAATTGTACGTAACATGTTTCTGAATATCAGAAGTTTACAGCTAATCAACTTCCTCACAGATATTAGAACATTATTTCCTGAACCCTGAACTGGGAAAGGAATTACTAAAACTATGAAATGAAAGCTCTTTTACAAGCAAGTAGATGAAAAGCACAAAAATTGTATTTTACAAAGTAATGGATATAACCTTTGAAGAAATTAGTGTAACCTAAGCCGCTGTACTGCTGGTGATAGAAAATGGTATGTTATGTCAATCTAGTAGAGATTATGTAAGCACAAACAAGAATCTTTAAAAAAAAGAAAAAAAAACAACAAGAAGCTACATGGAAATAAATGGAAAGATAATGTTTATTCTCCTGTTCTTATTTCATGTTAAGTAAACAGCTGAAAACTCATTTGAGATTATTAGCCCAACATATTACATTTATTTTAACGAATGCCACTTACCAACTGCTCGACTCGTTCATAAACAAGAAACTGGCAGAAATCAAGCTTAATGGGCTCCACAGTATATTTCATTTTTCTATCCTGGAGGCTCTCCAAATCATTTAGAGTATTTCTAAAATGACTGTAGGCTTCACATGTAACATCCATATGTCTTAAAGTGAAGTTCAGCCTGGCAAGAGAATATTTAATTTAAAATGTCTCTCCTCTACATCTTAAATAGCTATGTAACTTTCCCCAGCTAATGGAAAACGTGTGTCTTCTCAGTGTAATTAACTAACTTCGATAGCCAAAAAAAAGTAACCCCTCCACTATTCCTGAAAAGCAGACAAGGTTATATTAGCATCAACACACCAGTAACTCTTGGATGAATCTTTCCATTCATTTTAAGGCACTCTGCCACAAGAGAATCATTGGCTTGGTTTCCTGGACAAACACTTGGCAACAAATCATATGAATAGCTATTGCTTAGGTATCTCGAAAGATTTAAGCAAAGCCTATTTATATATTAGTTTATGAATGGACTGCAACATGTGACTACTCAAAAACATTCAACAATTCCTTAAAAGAAAACACAAGAGAAATTGTTAGAGGTACTCAAGCTGAGAAACATATACCCTCATTCTAAGCCCCTTTGTTCCACTCTATGACCTCAAAAAAATATATAGCAAATGTTGTCAGGCATTACAGAATACATCAGTCTAGCCACCTATTTACACTTATTTGCACAGAGGTTACCTGATGTGAGAGAAAGGTAGGACAACAAAAGCTGAACTCTTAAGGAAGTTAAATTCTGAACTGATAAAAATGAAGCACGTATAAACACAAATGCTTGTCCTGAGCATATACCGCAGCCTATGATCAAGCGATACAATGAAAATCAGAAGCCGACCTTCAATCAAATCAGGTCTTTCTTCCAAATAAAGCAAGCACATACAGTTTTTAGTGCTTTTTTATTTTAAGTTCATAGTAATACTTACCTCTTTTCTAATGCTAGGTAAACTGTGCAAGAATTTCTCAAGTTGTATGTGATTCTATACAGCGTTCTGAACAAGGCATCTGTCAGGTCATCATCATAGAACACTACAAAGACAAGATTAAGAGCACAAAATATGTATGTTTAAGTGTATTATTTACTTAAGTCTCAGGTACAAAAAACCAACAGGCCTTAGGTTGATTATTCTAATCTAACAAGTCACTTTTTAAACTAAATTCCAAAGTATATTTTTAGTGACAACTGACCCTGTAATAGTATCCACTGCTGCTATTGATGTCGGGCTTGCTTTAAGATTTCTCTTGTATCAATGGGAATCACTTCTGTCAGACGACTTATAAAACTTTAACAAGATTTCTCTTAGCCTGGAAATACCTTATTGCAAAGCTAAAAAAGACAGGATATCACAATGTATAGAGCCTCATTTCTTACAAAAAACCAAAAAAGGCAGTAACTAATCTACCACTATAACTATACCTCCTTGGAAAGCAGTCTTGCAATGCCTTTCACTATCATAACTAAAACCAATCCTCCTTTATCTATACATCAAAACAACAATGGTTTTCATATACAGATAAGCTAGTCTGTTATTTTTCAGTCTTTCACTTAAGCAAGAAAAAGAGCAGAAAAACAAGACAGAGATATCCAAAGGCACAAATTCTATGGGCAAGTGCAGTTATGGAACTGTTTTTCTTGTCTTACCTTTGTCTTGCACCAGATAACCAAACTCTTCTGAAAGTCAAATTCATCACTTGTGATTATGTTCTTTGAGTAATATGTTTAGTCACAAATAATTACCACACCAACGGAAAGAAAAAGCTAGTAGTTTTCAACATCTGTTCTCTTATTGCTAATTCAGAGTATGAATACAGTTGTTTTAAAAAAAATACAGGCTGGAACACTTAAGGCAGAGCTTTAACAAATTAGGTAGGGATCTGACATATTCGATTTTAAAAGCAAATTAGATATGTTTAAATTATTACTCAAAATGCTTATGTATTTGATTTTAAAGCTTACTGTTTATATTTTCCTACCATCAGCTGCCATTATCACAGTACAGTGGTCATGCAAATCAGCAATCTCTTCTTCAGACCAGCTATAAGGAGCTTCAGGATCTGTAACAAAGAATGCTTTGGTGTGCATGATTAAATGTCTCAAATGCTTGACAGCTGGAAAAAAGAAACTTCTTCACTCCTGTGGTCATCTGCTACTCCATAAATGGAGCACCCCACTGAAGGTAAATCAAAACCTCCATCTATTCATTCTATGAAGTCCCCTGCAGTCCTTTGCTGTCTCTGCATTATGTCCAACCCTCCCAAGGCTGACTGGCAAGAGTAAGTTTTCTTTGACTTTAGAATTTACAACAAATTACTACCCTGTAGCAAGATCACAGATTTAACTAGTACTCCTTTAAGTAAAAAACACAAATGCACCTTTGTATAAGTTTTGATTAAGCTTCCTACTTCATCATGCTTTTTAAAATTTAGACTTTGTTAAAATATAGAAACTCTCCCTGAAAGTCTAAAAAACATAAAGCCTTTGCAACTGGCAGTATCAAAGATTTTCATTAACCAGAATTTTTTGAGGTCCACGAGAGGCTCTTGAATGTGTAAAGGATGTTTCCACTTGCTTAAATAGTTTTTCTATTTTTTTTGAAGCATTCCAGCAAATCCAACTGATGATCTAAAAATCTATAAAGTAGGCTTCATATAACCTACTGCTACAATTTTGTGTTGACCTAGCAATCACTAGAAGGAAAGTTTTAGTGATGTAATTTACTATCATTAATTGCACTTTAAATGTTATTTGTTAGTTGCTTTTTATTTGCTAAAAGCAGCAGTAGACATTCCCATTAAAATATAACACATTCACCACTACATTTGGAACATCTTCACATCACCACCTACCCTCCCACCACCTTTTATAGTTTTGTATTTGTAACTCAAATCCATGTCATTCTGCCTGGATTCCACTATCGCCACATAACAGACACATCTTGTTTGCACCTCTGGATTTTGACTTAAGTAAAGGACAGCCACCACAGTCTATTCCCAACATATCAGTAAACCCCTCCTCACTCATTCACACGGCAATGATACAACCAAAGACAACAGTGTAATTTCAACTATTTTTCCAGAGGCATATGTGCTTGAGGACTTACTTCATAAACAATGGAGTAAGCTTTTCTTGATGGCTCTGAAGGAAAAAAAATACAAACCAAACCACCACACCCTATCTGAAAGGACCCATTATAACCACCTACCAGTGCAGAATTCATCTTTCAGCCAGTCCAGTTCTTTTACTTTAACTTCCCCTCCTGTCGGTGAAGAAAGATCACATCAGTCACAAATGGCCTTTTAGACAGTACCTAAGCAAAAGCAGAGAGTCAAAATCTGTACTGAAACAAGCGATGAAGATCAATTACGATGACATATGAAACAAGCAAAGCTGAACATCAAATCATTTACTCTACAAAACCAGTTACCCACTCACAAAAGAACAGGATGAACTTAAGGGTCAGAAAGACAACCCACCTTCTCCCTTACACGTCTCACCTGCAGAATACTTCTCCTTTCCTGAGTTCTACCTCTGTCATTTATACTCTGATTATGTGACCCCTGGCACCTGGATATCTGTTATCCTCCCAAGTACCTCAGTGGAACTCACACAATGACTGTGTAGGAGCTACAGCTGGTCTTAAACAATGACAGAGAAAGTATTTTGCTCTTCTCAAAATGAAACCGTCCCATGGACCACATGCAGGTATCTTGCATCTTTCTTTTTAAATGAGTCACTTCTAACCAAGACAAAAATTGAATTTTACTTGGAATATGCTAGTCAATGATAGTCAATGTCTGTGCTGTTTAATCACAAAGTAGTTCATATGTAGGCAATTGCACAAACACTGACTGCATAGCACTTACTTCCCGGCTCCAACAGGTGTTTGTTTAATGCAACATTTTGCTCACACATGGTCAGAAGATCATCACCAACATCTGGAAAAAAGTGATAATGATATTCAAAATAAGAATATTTTGCATGGGCCATGCATGCCCCTGACCTTTCAAGACTAATAATCTAAGTTTCCCTCAAACTGACAAGATTAAGAAAAATTCAGAGCAACTTTATCCACTGATGACTGCTTCCCTAGTATCCTTCTTGCTTTTGTCTTTCAGTAGTAAACTCTGAGACATCCTTGAAGCAAGAAGTTAGATCCCTATACTACCTATTTTAAACTCGGCATGCTATCTTGACTTCACAGCAATGTATCTTGCTTTTAAACCCTTGCACTTAAAAGTAGTACTGCTTTTTCAATCTGTTGAGAAAGTTCTTGTTATTTTTCAATGAACAACAATTTTCTATATGTTCATAAAAAACTATTAACTAAAACTGAACAGATGAGGATGAAAACGTCAGAATGAAAGCACTGCTTTGTGAAGTCTCACGAAAATATTTCACCGAAAATAATTGCCTTACCTGTGCAATAAACTCTCTTGGCAACTGTTCCCATGATAATACTTGTAATTCCAGTGCCACCTCCAAGCTCTAGCACCGAGCAACACCTGAACATGTCCTGTTTAGACAGAATGTAATCAGCAAGAAGAAATGCTGCACGCCAGACCTGTGGATAAGAGAAGCAGTTAAAACTAAGTAAATTCTGAAGCACAACCCAGGAACAGCAAGATACTACAAGGCAGAATACATACTTGTTTACCGACATCTTCTAAGGGGGTGGCCATAGTATGTTCTGTGAAAATGAAAGTAGAGCAGAAATAACTACCTCAAGCTGTTGTTCAAATCAAGTTCCATAGTGGCAAATTTGAAAAACAAGTCATGCTTCCATTTCAAATATAGAACTAAACACTCTTCATTCTAACTTCACTCTAACTAAGGAGCACGAAGTTTCCCATGATAAGCTATTGCCCAAAACACTGCTAGAGAAAAATGGTAAATTTTAAAAAATATTTACAATATCACAGTCTTGTATTTGTTTTATTATCTCCTTTCACTTAACAGCTGCTGCTCTATTTCTAAAGAAAACCTATTTTTCTTTTGTTTTACACAAACATATTTATTCCATTTCTTTACTGTAAGTCTGCTATTTACCTATTTTAACATCACTGCAAGTGCCTTCTTGTTCTTCATCTTCAAACGTATCATCTTTCCCTTTCATCAGAATTACAGGATACACTCTATCCCTCAAAAGATCCTCCGCTTCTAAATCAGAGGCACTTCGAGGTCTTCTGACCACTTCCAAGTCTCCGTCATCATCTAGCAGAGCTTCTACTCCTTCAGTATTTAATTCTCTTTCTTTTTTTGGATTATTTCTGTCCTGGTCACACAGTTCATCTCCACTTCTGTAGTGGTGTTCTCTTTCTGTTGTAGCTTCTCTCACATGTTTCTCAGCTGGCAAATCTTCTGTGTTCCAAAGGATTTTGAAATACGACCGGAACACTGTAAGAATCCGGTAAGAACACGGAGGGGGGAGAAAGTTAAACACCAGGTATGAACAGAATCTATGCGCAACTTCCACACACATGAAATTTTGGTGTGCATTTCACATCTTAAAAATCTAGAGAGTAAAAAATTATACAGATAACTTGAAATATAGTTCAATTTGCTACAAGGGAATATTTCTGTTATTAAGTTCTGTCAGTAGAAATAAATGAAGCACTTCCACAGTGCACTGGCTGACTCAGCATCTATGCAGTCACAATGCACACTTTCATCTGATTTAGTAACATTTATTTTAACAGGTGGCAGAAGGGCTGGTTTCTTACATCCTCCAAAAAATCTTCTGTTGAGACAAGCTCAAACCAAGTTGAAAGAAGAATTAATACAAGTTAGAATTTGTTTCTTTTGGTTAAGATTTAATTCCTATCTTATAAGAAACAAACAAGTTCTAGTATACAGCAAGTAGATTTTTTTTTTTTTTACTGTTTTAAAAGTCTTTAGGAATGCAACTTCAAGCCTTGAAATCAGCTTAGTATGACTATGAGAGGGCAGAAATAAGCTCATAGAAGACACCTCGCTGAAGCTGAACATGCTGACATTTATTTTTTTTTTAAGTCTTCAAACTGAATCTTTGAAGAGATTGAATGAATAAGGCCATTATTCTCAATAAACAAATTTGTTAAAAACCTTTTGCAACCATTCATCCATTGACATCAACATCTACTAAAAATTTTAAGTTAACTAAACGTGGACCTTGCAATTTTAATTACAGGAATCTGTATTGTCTGAATACAACACATGAGGAAGAACGAGCATTTGTCCTTCCATCTACAGTTGATCTTGGCTCTACAGCAGTGTATAAGCACTGTGCTTGACTGAACAGGCCAGTCATGGGACACAGAATCATGGAATTTGATTCACCTACTCTGGTACAAAATCAGTGTTTGTAGACATCTCATGCTGGGTACTATTATTCCAAAATCACACACAATGTGTTGAGACTTGAGAAAAAGATAGCCCAGAATACAACTAGTGAAAAAGGTCAATGCCAGCAGGATTCTAAGAATGTCTTAGAATTATATTCATTCACATCAAAAGGGAAGAGAGAAAGTGCTTGCCACCATTGCTTTCAACAATTTCACAACTTATGGAGTTCTACTCCAGTTTCTTTAGAAAGCAAGATATTAAAAGTTGGTCTACTGTAACCTGAGAGAAGTTCTTCTCTGGAGAGACCGTCTTCATGTAGATCTAATAAAAATTTCATTGCCTACCCTAGCATGAGAAATTTTATAAGTCATCTACTGTTTGCATGACAACCAGATTAAACTGATCTGAATATTTAACAGCTTAGAGGATGCCATCAATGAAAGAAGTGCTTTTGTTCTCCAAGTCCATTCTGATTCTCTGCATGTTCTACAGCATTTCAAAAGGTCTAAGGTAAAACTGACCCAAAGCAGCAGAGACTAAATCCCCGTGAAATTCGCCAAAATCCATCAAAGTGACAGTGGTAGACTGTCATCATATTTGTTAAAGTAAAAGCTGTCATACTACAATCCAATTATTGTCTTGATAAATAAAGGAATTATTCCAAGTACATTCAGAGTAGGTAGCATATGCTGTCATTTCGTTCTGTTGAAAGGTTCTTTGCATTAAGAAAAACCACAGCAAACAAATGTCAAACAGCATGAAGACATAACACAGCATTAGTTACCTGTTTTTGACCTGATAGGGTCAAAATTATTACCCACTTCTTTGTCAGGCCTACTTTTATTATTTTTACACTGTCACATGCTAGAACAGCTGCAGAAGTTACTCTTTTTATGTCACAACTGGGTTTGAAAAAACAATTAACACTTCTGTCACAGCAGGAGCAGTACTTTTCTACAGAACATTTTACCGCAGCTTCAAGGTCAATTTTCTTGACAACTTTATAGAAACCTACAAGCTAGCAATTAGAGGCATTTGCCAATTCATTTCCACTACAGCCTTGACTCTTCAAATTATACAACTCTGTCAAAACCATTGCCATTCTGAGCTTTCTTGTTGCCAAATTTTTTAAAACAAAAGAACCCAAAACCCCAAATGAAGCTGTTAGGCGCCTCCGGAATAGATGGTACATCATCACATACAGATTTTATAAAAATTCATATATTAATTACTGATAATTTTTATTTAAAACTTAAGGTAGACTATTTAAATCCCCTGGCTTCTCACCTTTTGTTTCTATGCAAGAAACATCCCAACTTCCAAACATGATACCCAAAGTGCTATATTGAGATTATAGCTAAGGGAACAAATAAGTAAAATCAAACCTGCAAGCAAGTTAATTCGGTTACTTCTTCTCAGAAACTAATTTAAAATGTCTGGTTTTGAGATAGGCTGTCTACAAATTCTACATTAATAGTTTTCATTTCTGTAGTTAATTTCAGGAGGAGAATTCAGCTAGCCCTCTTCCTAAAGACTGAGTAGGAAGTGATTCTGCTTCTAACTGGAACAAAATATGTAATGATTAATATCAACCATTCAAAGGACGATTCAGACATTAAAAAGATACACTTAAAATACTGCTCCATCAGGCCAAACATATATTACCTGGTTGTCCAACTGCATTCAATCGTACCATGAGATGTCTTTTGTTTGGACAGTATAAGTGAACATCGGAAAGTACAGTGTCACTTCTAAATGTGGGGTTATCCATCTCCTTCTCTGTTACATCTACCATGATGTGCTGGTGAAACGACTATCTACAGTACCCAAATAGTCCCCTATGAAGTGCTGTTACAAAGCGGTTTGCTTCTCTTCTATTAACAGGCATCAAGTAACAGTTTTGCTCATGACATAGTTTCTGTGAAGATCTCAGGCAAGACGTGACTGTGCGAGCTCCACCATGCTACAGTAAGACAGCAGGCTGTACATCAGGATATTCAACCTAAAACCAAACACAGACAGCTTTGAGTAACATCCTGACACTGTTTGAATATTGCTCCAGCAATATTTTAGAAGATAAAAATCAGATTACACTATTCAATAAAATTTCAATGCTCCAATGCTCTCTTTCAAAGTGCACCAAAGAATAATCAAATACATAATTCCTAGCAGCCCACTGGCAGACATCACATATTTTAGGAAGAGCTACTAATTAGCTTGTGTTAGAAACAACATCCCCTGAAAAAAACCAGATGTTATCATGAATGCACAGACTTACAATGCTAAGTCAAGGTCTTCAAAGGAACATAAGGCCCTGTGTGCACAACTTCACCATTTTAAGGGATCTTGTTATTCATAGGAATCTCTGAATGTTCTCAGAAATGGACAAGATTACCAAATGTATTATCATAGGTTAATCCCCCAAATTTTGTAAAAGGAGTATCTGCCCTTCCTGAAGAAAATTCAGCTCCTTTTATATGCCTTCACTAATTGGGCAGTTAATGTCTCTTGTCTTTGGTGCTCTTCTTCTCCAGAAAAAAGTATAAAAAATAAACACCTGAAATCATCCTCATTTCCTTATGTCCAACGCTGAGTTGTCTCTCTGTCCTAAGGCACAAATGAATTACCTCCTATGAACAGAAAAATAAAGAGGATATTTATTTCCCTATACTCCATAAAACTTTACATTTTGTGAAGGCTATGTGAAACATTGATGAGCCATAGATCTGAAAACAAAATTTGTGTCTTTAAAAACTGAGATGACAAGCTTAGCTCACACTCACACAAATCACGAAGCATTATATGAACGATGTAGTTAATATTAATAGACACCCAGGTATCACCAGCTATGAGCACCTCTAATACACCCTGTATGTAAACACCGTTGAGGCCATTTCCTGTGTTGCCACGAACCCTTGAAAGATTAAGCTAAATTTCCCATTATCCGCTTGTGGTTTGTGCTTGAACAAGGTCACAAATACATTGGCTTAAAATGCTTCAACTTACAGGCAGCCTCGCAACTCTAGTTATGTTCTATTAACTTTTGTAAAACCCAGTCCCGCCTGCACACCTGCCCTTTGCCAGCAGAAACCTGTGCATAAGCTACACCCAAACCGCTGCAAAGCAACAACCCGCAGTTCCTCCGCGGCCGGCCGAGGAGACGCGCCAGGGCAGCGCC
>NW_009647849.1:1021543-1032884 GCF_000708025.1 Charadrius vociferus
CCTGCGCCGTGCTGCCGGGGTGGCCGAGCTCGCCCTGGCCGCCGCTGGGCCGGAGAGCTCCCCCCGCTGAAGCTAGGCCCTGCCCTGCCCTGCCCGCCGCTTTCCCGGGGCAGAGCGTGAGTAATAACCATGCACTCCCCCCCGTGGTGATGGGGGTTCTTCGTTATTCAGGAGTCACCCAGCACTAAACCCAAGGTAAAAATCCATCGGGGGGGGTCAGTAAAAGGAAGGAGCAGCAGCTAAGTTTAGTCTTGCATTTAGTCTGAAGCATTTACAGCAGCTGAGCCTGCGTTTCTTACCCCCTTTATTTTAGTGCTTGGTTTCAGCGTTGCTGGCCCTGGCTCAGTTCATGGGGAATTCCACACAAAACCTCCAAACGGTTTCAAAACAATAAATGGAAAAACCCATATGGAGGCAAGTGGGCATTCCTTCCTTAGCCCAAACAATGTCAGAACTCTACTACCACCATAAGATTAGATGGAGCAATAGCAGTGTCTGCGCACTTATTTGGGGGATAGGGGGTTTAGCTGCTTAATTCAGCGGAGTTTTTGACTAGGTATCACGAACCAGGTACACCAAGCAGAAGAGAGGTGTAGAGCAGGCACACCATACCACAGTGCTTTGGGAAACCTGCGTAACAGAAATTCATCTAACTTGCAGAGTTAGGCAGCAGCTGACCAGCAGACCAGTCTCTGCGTGCTGTATCTGGGTGCCTTCGGTAGTGACGGCACAGGCGAGCCGTGCCGCAGCCGAGTGCTGGCCTGTCGCCCAACGCGGGCCGTGTAGCCCTGCCCCGCTGCCTGCAGGCCGCCGGCGGTGTGTGTGCTGGGCACGCTGCGCTGACCACAGCTCTGCAGCCCCGTCTCTGTGTGAACTCACAGGTGTCAATAAGCGCCAGGCTCCCCTCTGTATTCTAGCCAAGCTCCTCTGCGAGCCTGCAAGGGCTTTTGGAGTGGAATTTGTGGCCAGCAGGAGGACCCAGTTCCAAAGCGGGCATTTACCTATTAATTACTTGTTATATGAAACAAATATCAATTGCTACAGATAATCCTTGTATTTTTCTTGAGTGGATGCTTATGGGGAAGGAAGAATTAAAGAACTAATGCTGGAAAAAACCCTTGGAATGTAATGCATAGTCTGTACTTCTAGATGTATGTTTCTCATCATCTGCATCCTTCTAGAAAGGCTAACAATTATTAAGAGAATGAAGTAATCTTTACCTATTTTTACAGCCTAGAGTGTTGAGTGGTAATGAAATGGAAAACACAGCGAGCTATTCAGATCTCTCGTTGGAGTTTCTGTGGGGAATTCTATTGGATGAACATCTGACAAAAACGCTTTGGAGATTTGTTTTCCTTTTATCTGGATCCTGTGCAAGAGCAGAATATTATTTTACTTCCTGTGGTAATATGCTGCCACATAAATTATTACTGCAGTCTCTCTCTGCTGGCATATTCTCCACTGCTATAAAGTGCTAACAACATGCAGACAAAGCAGATTATATTTTTCACACAATCTTACCAGTTTGCAAAAAGAGACACTTACTGGTATGCAGACTAAGTATTACTAGAGGAGTAGCTACAAAGCTAGGTGTTTCACTACACTACGCAGGATCTTTTAAGCACAAAGGTACATTATATGAGAAATGGAGCTGCTATAATTTCTTTTCTAAAAAATGCAGCTACCTTCTTTCACATATATATAATCATCAGGCAAAATCAGAAATAATCTTGTGGCTGCAGAAGGTCTTAAAGGAGCCAGTGTGGCTGCAGACATTATAATGGGAGTGATAACTTAATGATAGTTGTTTAGGGACAATCTAGCTCTAGAGATGCAGTTTCTGTACTACACACACAAGGGCTTTGGCAGCAAATTCCTGAGATCTGCCTCTTTTTTAAAAACTTCAGGATGGTCCTTAGTTAGATTTCCTGCGTTCCTCACAGCCATATGAGCTAGGAATTTGCTTAAAGAAAGCAACCCAAGAGTATCCCTTAGACACATCACACCAGGAATTACAGGACTTAAAATAAATGACTGCTTCCCACATGATTTTTGACAAATCCTTTCACGGCCCAAAGGATATTGCTAGGACCACTCCTTACAGAGTGCCTTCTAAAACACCAGCACTGCTGCAGGAGGGTCAGAGAAGAAGAAAACTATACAGACAACCCTGAAAAATATGTATCACAGGGAAAATCTAATTCCTTAAGAACAGATAAGAGAACAGAGCTGATTCTAAGAAGACAGGAATAACCAGATGAATTCATACACCACCATATATGTGATCTTGTACTATCCAGTAGTATATTGCTGATAGCTCACGGTATCTTTCCAGTACGCACTGTACTGTCTCTTTGCTTGTCTTCTTTTCTTTCATTATATGTCTACCAGACTGAAGCACATGCTGAGCTTTCATTAGGTCAGTTAAAACAAAAAATAAAACAAAAAAAAAAACCAAAACAAAGGCTGTCAGGAAGAAAAAAAAGTATCAGCCCTCATCATTTCAATCCTACTGTACTGGAGCTGTTGAAGGAGATGTGCTGAACTAGTTTTCACTTCATCTTGTATGGTGGTATGCAAAATACTTGAGACAACATCCTTAAGCCATCAACAGCACTGAGAAATGTCAGGTACCACAGCCAATAAAAGGACTGTTGGTCTAGATGATAAATCAGTAAAGAATTTTGCTCTGTTCTCCAAGCATGTATGTCATGTCAGTATTGGTCACCAGGTGGAAAATTCCTAAATAACTGCTTGAAGTTGAAAAATGCATGAGAGGAATAACTGAAAAATAATTAAAAAGGCCAACTGCAGCTGTCAGCTTTTTTGTCTCCACATTTCCTGAATATGCATTGGTCCTTCCCAGGGGAAGCTAAGAATCATACTGCCTCACCAGCAAGAAAACGGAATTACAAAGCACTAGCATTAGCAGCACAGAGACAAAATCCACAGTGATTTCTTTTTCATTAACTATTTTGTGGTGGTTTATCAGATACATTCACACTCTTTGACTATAGCATTTTTCTCCAAGGGCTTATTCAGAACAATAATTTGCATGCCTTTGTCATCACCCCATCATGACTTCTCACATCCAACACAAGCTGATCTGCACAGAAATTTTGATTTTTGATCTCAGATGATTCTTAGAACAATATCAACCCAGTGACTATGACTGCAAACACCAACAATATCTCTCTTTGGTCAGGGAAAAAGAAGCAAAATTAAGGTAAATGAAAAGCCCTCCTTCACTCCCAGTCCATGAAATCCACAAAATACAAAAGCCACCCTGATTCTTCAGCAGCAATCAGGGATCATCAGTTGTGTTTTAAATCAGTATCTCTACACTAGATTACAGTGAAGAACTGCAGAAAAGTATTTTATATTTACGTGCTCCGTACCAAATGCTCCCTTGGAATTTTAGCAAAGACTTTAACATTGACCAATGCTCCAGAAAGTAGGAGAAAGTTCCATCCATCCATTCTGCTCAGCACTACTTTTCATTACTTTTTCAAGCATGTCAGCCTAACAAGCCGCTGAATCGGCCCGGGGCATTTCTCAGCCTTAGACCTGTAGTGTATGAAAAAGAGGAAGGTAAAGACTTTAATTTACCTCACATACGAGACAGCTTCACAGAGGTTTAACTTCTTGTTTTAAATGATTAATTGGGCCAATTTCGTCCATTGACTGAGTCCCAAGAAGTCTATGCTAAACTGGGCCTATTCAAGACAGAGTAATAATTAGATAATACAGCAGTTTATTACAGGCTGTTCACATCATCATCAGGGGTCATTTAATCTCAGTTTAGATTCTCATGAGACCTGCTCCTCTCTACCATCCTGTACTTCTCACCTCCCTCTCACTGTGTCTCCTCTGTATTTGCTTACACATACCATGGCAGACATCCTCTTTTGGGTTAGGTGGGCTAGCGAAAAAATGCTACTGTTCCTTTTGCTTATTAAAATCCACCATCTTGTCTACTGTTACTAAGACTGTAAGGGTGTCCCATAATCCCTTTGAAGCAATGTCATACAGATGAAGTCACCTTTATCATCTGCTTCAAGTACGCAGTATTTCACTTACTCTGTAACAAATTGTAACTGTGCAATGGAAATGAGACGCTTTTATTAAATTAAGCACTGTAACATCACCATTGACCTTGATACTACGACAAGTTTTTATATCACATCCACCTCATTCAATTCTTCCCTGATCTGTTTTAGAGGCAGGCTTTTAATGTAACTTTTGTTCACAGTTTGAGGATTCAGATCAGACTAGTCTCCAAGACTGCTATAATTCTCATCTATATACTAAGCGCTTGGGGCCTTATTATCTTAAAACAAATGCCTGGATAATTAATGTCTGGATAACGCCCAAGAAGGAAGGTTTCAGTGTTGCTGCGTGTCTGTCTGTTTTTCCCCACTACATATGTACCACTACATCCTGTGGAAGAAGCAGGAGACTGCAGCCTTTCAGAGACCAAATGGACATGCTCAGCTGGCAATCACATAGATTGGGCAAATGGCAACTGAAAGACAGACATAAGGAACTCCCTACCTGGGTATGGATGGAGAGCAGAGCCGGACAGGGTGGCAGGGCTGATGGGGAGACATACCTGGGGACCTAGAAAAGGCTGTGCAAAGTGCTGCAATGCAGGAGGGCACTCCAAGACTGCGTGGCAAGGCAAAAGGAGTAGGCCCACCCTGTGAAAGTCTCTATGGGCAAGATGGGAAATACAAGTCCCATATTTTAACATGATTTCTTTATTTTAAAAGCTGCTTTGCTCCATTTTTTTTCTTGATAGCTCTTAAAGACCAAAGTTAATGCACCCTGCAAGTCAGGGTGCTGAGACACTGAGGAGGAATTTCTTTCAAGCTCTTGTTTTCCACATACTTATTCAGCAGTCAAAAATATTTCTGTTTGGGTGGATTGGTTCCGCTCTGTTTTTCCTGCACCGCCTCTGTGTTGTGCCCTCTTTTCCCTAGTCTTGCTGAACAGTATTTGTTCCTGTCAGGGCTGTCACTTTCAGTGTTTGAGCTTATCAGCATCTGTTCCACCTGCTCAATACACTCTTATTAGCTATACATCTTCTTCTGCTTGACACGCTACATAAATACTTGCTTGACTAAGATTAAGTAACACAAACTTCCTTTTTTACTTTGTGTTTCCTACAGCAATTTCCAGTAAATCAAACTATGCTTCTCAGAGTTTTATGCAGTTCTTGGTACGTAGCCATGTCAGAATTCAAACCAGTGCTCTGTAAATCAATTTCCAGAGTGCACAACTTTCAAGAAAAGAAATGAGACCAGCTGTTGCTCTTTACTTTCAATGCTAATTTTTTTGTCTGGCATCTTTCTCGTGTAGCTGAGGGATGTGAAGCTAAGGCAACTTTTTTTTGTTTTGTTTAAATGCAATATTTGAGCTGAGGTGCCCCACAGTGAAACACAATGCCATTATCACTTGGGATTGCCAAGTGAATGACTTGGAGACATTATTACTAACTGAGAAAAGTCACACATTGGAACAGCATCAATCCTTGGGTGTTTTCAAGTGATGGAGATCAAGCCCAGAAGAAAATTTTAGGAAATCTTATATTTAGTACAACAGTGAGATAATTTTTGGATTTTATTAGGTAGGATTAGAAGTAGAGTGCCTAGACCAGGAGCTTTTCTTTCACTTACTTGAGCTAACACTTTGTATGTTCAGAGCACTGGATTAACTGGCTTGCATGCTTTACAGCTACTGGGTCCCTATTCAAAGAAAACCTAGATTAAAAAAATTCTCTAGACGAGAACTTTCAAAAGGATGAGACGTGATTAATCTCTTTATTGAGTGTTTTGTACTGCCTTTCAAGCAGAAAAGTATTTCGAAAATCTTAACTATAAAGCTTATCTGAACCAGTCTCTCAAGATCCTTCTTCAGTCCAGTTTTTGTTCATGGTATCACCAAGCGTAAGCATGGATAATCAAAGCTTTCCCACACTCTATATTCTCACATAGTGAAAACAGGAAAACTTGGGACTTACAGTTCACCCCAGTCCAAAGGAGGAGGCCTAGGTATCATGTGATGAAATACAGAAACACAAATACATTAAGAAAGAATGCCAAGGGAGCTTATTCAGCATGTTTTGAACCTTCCTTATATGCTTTGCTTATAGCTTATATGAAAGCTAAACCCTCTAAAGACAACAAAATACTAAGTGTTGGTACACATAGTCAAAACAACTGCCTGAGACCTTCTGGGGCACACCATAAGTTGGTATGTTCCTAGCTGGTCCAGTATGGAGTTTACAAGACTTACTGGCCTATTTTTCCTTTTTCGCACCAAAACACAATCCTATATTGTATGCAGCAGCAGTAACTTATTACACACCATAGTTTTGCCAGGTAATCCTACGGCCCAGAATGGCTTTGCCAGAACTTCGCCTATATCCAATGTACATGCCATAGTAACATCAATAAGATTTTTTCTTTGGGAAACCATGTGATGTAAACTAACAAGGCATCATACTAAAGGTTTTGAGCTGTATTCTGAGGCAGCATTTGATCAGTGACTGCAGATGTCCTACAGTAGTCTTTTGTGTTGTTTTGTTTTGACTCCAGTAGGAAGGTTTGATATAACCGAGTAGGAGAGTTCGTCTCTGACAGTGTGATACTAGATTTTGCCTAAAGATTAATATTTTTAAATAGAACTGCAATTTCTTTTAGTGGCATGACCTTGAATAGAGGATTACAGGAGCTGTAGCTCCAGCAGATACATACAAGACAAAACTTAAATTCTAGTTTGTTAAATATTTCAGTTGAACACTTGCCCAAAGAATTCACCAGTGCTCTACTACGTATCAAATGCTAGCACTTGCTGATGGTTACTCAACTTGCAGAAAACCCTCATGTAGTGGTGTCTATTTCTAATGGGACAAGCAGCCACTGCACAAAGCATGTACATTTCCAGCACTTTCTCTCTCTGTACATGGTTAAGCATTAGAACCTGAACTTCGTAAAGAAAAACACATACTTATTTATGCCATTCAAAAATGCTGCTTTTAATACTCCAGTCATCTGCTTTTCTGTATCAGAAGCCAGATAATTATATTTCTTCACTTTTCCACAGCACGTTCTAGCAATTTTTATCTAAAAGCAATGACTTTATTAGAATGAGCCTTCCTAGGTGTCGCTGGAGTGTACTTCCTGCGTGACCTCGGAGAAAAGCCACTCCTGTATCACAATGGAACTAAACCTGAGACTAAAACATTCAAGCATAACACCATGAAAAGGATTATACACCATCCAAATGAAAACATGGATTCTTTACTATCCGTGCAAGCATCACTGTAGAGATATTATTATTCTACCTACATTTAGAAACAGATTGTGCTGTGTATGTGTAGACAGAAGATTCTTCCCTGGTAAATGGTAGGCAACATGATAGATGCTACTACAGATCTTTTGTTTCTGTAATTTCCTAGAAGCAAATTGCTAGAATTTGTTGCAGTAAGGTCACAGAGTATAATCTAGCCAGGTGGCTCAACAGGAGATATCCCTCGTACTATTAACCTCTCCATCTCCTCTATAACCTTCTCCATCAAAACAATTTACAACAAGACTTGAAAAAAAACAAAGTTGGCTGTGATAATCTGTGCTGGGTACTTCAGGCATGTCCCTCCTACAATTCCCCATTTAATTCAGTATGACATGTCTACACCCTCTGGGTTTCTTTGCCAGATCAGGTAATACTGAGTAAGAGTCAGGATATTGTGATATATGCCCTGTATTCTTTTGTCAGAGATAAATTGTGACTGGACACAGTCCTTTAAATTCACTGCAGGTTGTGGCTGTTCAAAAAATGAATGTGTACAACTGCATGATGAAAAGATTAAATCTGAGAAGTAATGGTCAAACTCCAGATCAACCAGCCAAAAGCTAGTAATTTCAAAGGGCAGCAAATCTGTAGATTGTAATATTGTACATTGCCTTTTTGCTTTTCCCTTTTGAACCACAGAGGAAGTAATTGTGGTAATCTTTTAATAGCTTAAAATAACAATAGATTTCGGAATCCAATTAGCTTTACTGGAATGCTAACTGATAAACTGTTTTTCTGTTTAATTCTTCAGTCAATGAAAAAAAAAAAAAAGAACAGGAGAAAAAAAGTGGTATTTCCCCAGAAAAGGCTGTGAATGACATCAGGTGCGGTGATAGAGCACTTGTTTCTGTGGCAGCGATTAATTAGTCATTGCTGCACATTTATGCTGACTGGCTTTTACTTTCCTGCAGTCATACGAGTAAACATTGTGAGAATCCCTCCCTTCCTCAGTTTTCATATAATTCACTTTTAGTAACTCAATCGCCTCTTTCATAAATACAAGCAGAGCAGGGGAAACGAAATAAAATAAACATTGGGGAAGATGGAATTCATCTTATAAGAAGAGTCTTTTTAAAAAAAAAGGTTTTGATGAATATCTTAAAAGTATATGTACTTACCAAACTTACATGGATAGTTCTGGTAGTTTGAAAAGACAAACAGTGGACCAATGAGAGGAATTGCTCTTTTAAATCCAGACAGAAGCTCAGTCCAGACAGAAGGTGGACGTTTTGCTGATATCAAGTGTGTTTGTAACAGGATTAATGACATGCTGTTTCCTACTTTGAGCACTGATATTCAGTAAACCATTTAGAATGATTGACCACAAAGTGCCAAATCACTTTCTCTGGCTTTGACTCACTTTCCAGTATTAACACAATTAGTATAGTACTTCCACAGCAACTTTACCTCAAGGATCTCATTTGGACTTAGCTCTAAATCATTAAACATAACTGAGCAGAGGCCTGTGCTGCACTAGTACAGTACAGGTTCAGAACAACTCAGAAGGAACTGTACTATAGATGCATTTTACCCAGTAAGAGTCCTGGGAAGCCACACTGGTGATTTCTGGAGCACAATGCCCTCTGAATCCTTCAGCACCCATATAATTTTGCAAGCAGAAAGGATAGGGTAAAAGTTACTTACACAAGCTCTGCTCTGCTCAAACTGGAAGACTGCTAATTTTGCTGCATCACGCCCTGTGGACTAATAATTGATTGCAATTTTGGGAGCATTTTCTGAATTTTCTCTGATATTCTGAGCAGCAGATTGATTTTAGCAGATCTAACCAACACCTGGTCTATCTATGCAAAGTGAGTTACTCCTTCTCCACAAAGATAAGACTAGATAAAAATTTTGAATCTTTTATGCTGAAAATTATAATTTAACTTGAAGAGTCTTGTTTTCTTTTTAGAGACCTCAGTAAATTAGAAATTAAATCCCTGGAGAAGCTAATCTGTACTACTGGCTTTTTTCCTTTCATTATGAACCTTTTGTAATGAATACATTAAGGTGTTTTGATGAACTATATTTTTTTAGTTTAACTTTGTAGGAATCAATTTTACCTCAGCATGAGAATGAGTGCCTAAATAGATTGTGCTGATGTGGAAATGAAACCTCCATGTAGAGTTGATTTATTCTTGACATAAACTTTTCTATCATCACAGTCTGGTCACAAAAGGATCAGGGGTTAGCAGGCTCTAACTTCAGTTTACTGTAAAGTTAATCTAGACAGATTCTACAAAGGACCTCCACATATCTTGATGGCTAAAACAAATTCTTTAATAATGTTTCTAAAAATAAACACATGTTCAGAACTTTGTGGGCCCCAAGACTAGGACAAGAACCCTGCAGGACACAGATCATCACTGGTAGTAAGCATTTCGTACAATACCCAATTAATAGCTTGGACCCAACTGGGTTAAATGTTCCTTCAGTTTTACACCCTTTGCTTTCCCTTGATTTTAACTGGAAGGTGACAATGGCTGATCATTGCACTGGCATGATGGTTTAGATGTATGAATGCCTCTGGTTTAGATTTATGAGAAGAGAGCTGATAAAACATCTGCTCAATATGTAGTGTTTGTGGGGCTAAGTAAAATTTTCAAGTAATCTGCAAATGTACTTGGAAAAAACTTGGGGTCCCAGTTAAGACTTATTTGCCCAAAAGTGTGTTCATTTTTTTCTTACTCCATCAGGTAGTCTAACAAAACCTTTCACCCTGCTTCATAAACCTCGTATGGCTTCTGTCACCCGACCATTACAATTATGATGAGGTAATGGCTGCTTAGTTTGTAGAACTACACAGGGACTTTCATATATTACAAATACAACTTGGACATGTCAAGAAAGAGATGGCAAAAGCTCAAAATAATGTTCTAGCTGCTCAAGTGTATTCCTGAATGAAAAGACTATTATAATCCCAGCAACATACACCTTTCAGTACTTTTGCAGAGCAAAATGTAAGTCTGTAGTGCTGATGATTACTGTGTTTAAAGAAACATTCTCTCTAAAGATTTTCCTTTTGACTGACCCTACTGGTTCACAATAGCTTGTTGCCATGGATGGGTAATGATGTCACACATTCTGCCCTCTGTTCATGCCAGAAAATAAATGAGAATGATTTTTTAATGACTAGGAGTTACTTAGCAATTCCCTGGAAGGCCTGAAGTGAATTACAAGTAAGAAAACAAGATGCCTTATTGACCCCACCTGCACTGTATCTTTATGCCAGTGAAGTGACACAGTAAAACTCCACAGTAAATGCCCTGCAGATTTAAAAACAAGGTTGTGTTACTGCAATTTACCTTGTTATCCAACAGATTGCAGCGGGTTGAAGATCAGCAGGTGGCTAGGTGAAGTGTGGCTTAGGGGCTCACGAATGAACTCGTGTGCCCTTGGAAACGACATAACTGTTCTTCTGAAGTTTTTGGAAGAGGGTATACGGCTTGCTTCCTTCCCTCCATCAGCGACACTTTGACAGGAAAACGATCCCGAGAAGGGTACAGACATCACTGCATCAGGCAGCAGCTGCCACACCGCTGCCTTCTCTCACACCGCCTTTCAAATTAGCTTAGATCTGCCCTTCAGAGGTTGGCATCTGGAAGGCAAAAAACAAGAGGAAATCTCTTGTAAATACAGAGGACAGCAGAAAGGCTGTAAGAACACCAGCACTCGCACTGCTCCCCAGACGTGGCTCCCTCCTCTCCTCAAGGACAGCGGTGTGTGGAGTGAGGAAGCTTTTGCCCTGAGGTGAGACCATCCGGGAGTTCCAACGCCGCCTAAGCTATCAGGAGGCCCCCTCCCCGTTTTTTCTAAGCGGTACCCCTTTCTAGGAAGGCAGCCTTATCTTCAAGTGCGGCCCTACCCGTGCCTGAGCGCGCAGGGCTCAGCAGCGCCCCGTCCCCACACGCACCCACGCGCAGACCCGAGGGCCGGGTCAGCCGTCGGGGCTGACGGGCAGGGCGGAAGGCGAGGCGGGCCGGGC
>NW_009647849.1:1033335-1061920 GCF_000708025.1 Charadrius vociferus
AGCGTGGGGTGAGGGGGGGTGAGGAGGGTGGGGAGCAGCCCCGGCATGTCGCGATAGCTGCTGGACGTGGGGGCCGTCGCGGTAGCTGCTGTTTGTTGGCTTTACTGGTTCAGAAAAGCAGCCCGCGCCCCTTTGGGTGCTCCTGACCACCGGCAGTGCGCGGTGGAATAGCTCTGGTGCGACTTGCCGAAGGAGACATGGGGATAGCGAATTCGCTGCTGCTGTAACCTAATTTTACATTAACTTTTAATTCAAGCTAATTTAATAGACGTTAACCATTTAGAAGGAGAGAGATCTCTTTTCATTTGACTCAGGAGGAATTAGAAAGTTCTGGGTTAAAGCTATTATAATAATATAAGGAATATTCTAACATATAGTTATATAACAACATATAGTTTTTATACATAAATAATACAAGTGATATGAATATATATTCTATCAATATACATATTATTAGTTTGAAATGTCTACCTATAATACAATTGTAAATAAAATTAACTTAATCCCATACTAACTAAAGGTAAGTGACTAAAGATTCACCAGGTTCACCAAGTAATTGTAGTGTGTTTGATCCTGCTTGGTATTCACAGTTCTGGATGTTAATGAAAGATTCATAAACCCTATGTGGATATTATAGGATTTTCCCCATTTACTTTAATTTGTATGCGAGGCATATGACTCTTGGGTTTGATTCCACCATTAAAAACAAGAAGTAATGTTCATCATAGACAAGAAAAGACGTTACTTCCAGTGGAGCAGGGGAGAAGGAGCAGGTTAAGGGAATTCTCCCCTTTGCTGTACCCTGAGCCCCACTGAAGTGAGCAGATGTTTTCTCTTGAGTTCAGTGGTCAGGCCCCCTGGGAGCAGAAGTTGGCCAAGGTGACTTCAATACCCTCCTTTCCTTCCCTACCTAGGAATGACTGTTTTTAAAGCAGATAATATTATATGAATTAGATGTACATGCCAAAAAAAAAAAAAAAACGATATATTGCAATAAGTTTCTGTAGTGTAATTTTTTCTCCTTGTTTTTTTCCCTTCTCTATTAGTGAGGAGTGAATGTTACCCTTTGATAAACCCCTTCTGGCATGAAAATGCAAACATCACTGATTCACACAGACAGCTTTTGTGTGAGTAACTTTTCTATTACTTCTGTACTTCCATCCACTTTTCCCTCCCTCCTTCGGCACTTACAAGGTCCCATTTCTGATTCAGGGCGGGAGCTCTTTGAGGTAGTGTTTTGACTCTGCTTTTGTACAATATCTGTCACTGCATGTGGTCTTTAAATGGGATTACTGTTGAAATAGCCATCTATTTGATGTCAAGGTCAGCTAATTTCTTCCACAGGAGCAAGATGTTTCTGCCTGGAATGGCTCAGGAAGGTACTCAATTATTAAAAATAAAAGGCAAAAATGTTTAAAATCCCCTCAAAAGAGATTGATTACTGAAAATGCTTAAGCACACATTTAAACTAGTCTTTAAGACAGCTACATATCTACCCTTTCAGTGGGATTCCTCGGACTGGAAAAAACCTTAAGTATGTGGAAATTTAAGAAAATAAATCAAGGACTTAAAGCAGTGTTTAAAGCCTTTGAAGAACATCGTGCTCAAAAAGATTAAATTTCTAACTGCGTTGGTTGGTATTTATTTCTTTTTCTTTAAACTCGTTTGTCAATGTCAGAGTGTTTTCAGAAAGTCCAAACTAAACATTTTCAAATACTTTTAGGCTTCTCCTAAAAGACTATCTAGCGTCTTTGCATCATGTCCTGTACAATGCTTCGCTCACACGTGCTTGTATATGGGCTTGCTTTTTTTAAATTGTTTTTTATTTACTTACCTCTCTGACTCTGGCTGTTTTCCCCTTGCAGATGGAATATATGCATTTATCCTGTGTCTTAAAACGGTACCCTTTCCCTCAAAACCAGCCATTTCCCTGAGCAATCCTTCAGAGAGGCTTAGGGTGTCTTTAGTCTCTTGGAGCATCATCTCATGATGTAGCTAAAAGGGCAGCAAACATGGCAAAGAAAGCCTATGAGGTACTGATGCTAGTGTAGCTGTGTTACAACAGTAACTAGAAATATAAAGTAGGAGTAATCCCAGCGGGCTGCTGAAATGGCTGTACAAACATATTGACAGGTTCAAGACTAACAGCACAGATTGCCTCTCTGTGCTTTCAAATTGAAAGGTGCCTTTTTTTTAATCTTCCTTGCTTAAGACAGAAGGCCTAAGCTGCTTGACGTTGCTGAAAACTGTGAGGGTCAGTGAAAATTATTATTTGCTGCATCACTTAAGCCTTTGAGGTTTCAAAGTTAATTGAACCTAACCAGACTGATCACATTTTAAGTGTGAGCACCTCAACTATTATGTTTGGGATAGTCTAAAATTTTGGGATAAAATTATTAGCATTTCAAAAGTTGTGTTCATATTTGCAAAAAGATACATCTGTAATTTTTCTCAGGTGAGGAAATTTTAGATTACAGCTCTTCAATGAAAGCTGAATTCTGCAAAAACAAAAGCAGAGACTGTACAGAGCTTTTTTTGTTATAAAAATGATGTTGGCTTGGAAACAAAGGACAGCTCTTTGGTAGTCATGCAGTGTAAGAAAATAGTAATATGAGTAAAAATTGGATTCATAACTATGTTTACAGACTCTTAAGAGCCTCAGAGGAAATCTCTCGCTCTCATATCACGTACTATTTTCAGGTTCTTGGACAAAGACTTCAGGTCTGCTAAGACACTTGCAGATTTTATTATAAGCAGGTGTAGTCTGCCTAAAAATGATAAGATATCAATGATACTTTCATTGAAAGAACCTACTAGGTTTGATTAGAATGCCCCGAAGAGTGGACTTTGATATTTTAGATGTTCAACTTCAGTGCAGTTGCGATGTGGTGAGGCAGGGCTACAGACCCACAGCAATAGCAGCTGAACATAGGAAGTGCTATGTCAGTACTTCTTACTTCTAGGAAATATAGATATTTCTAAGTGACATCTAGGTTTGGTAAGTACTGAGATACTACCTTCTACTTCATCTTTACACTTCCTTCTTAAATATTTTCTGGCTGTGGTCACTGAATCATATTTAGGCAGATCAAGGCAAACCTTTGTCTTCATCTTCAACACATTTTAACTAGAATTCTAGAGGACAATTCGGGGATCGTGGTTTCCAGTGTGGGGATCGTGGTTTCCAGTGTAGTTGCAGTAATTTCTTCATGTGCTGCTATACAGGGCAAACAGGCTAGTTGCACAGCTTGAATGAGTTACTTCAAAAAAATCTTTTTTTTTTTCCTGTGTGTGTGCCTGTGCAGGTGTCTATGTGAGGCACACTCACATGAAATTAAACTCTCTGTCTAGCTCTACACCCGTATTTCTCACTGTTTGATTGGCAGACTGAGTTTCAGGAGCTGTGGCAATATCAAACGTGTTTCTTGCCTGCTACTCCTAAAAAGATTTAGAAGGGCTGTCTCCTAATGCAGGCACTTAAGTAACACATTGGGAGCCCCATCACCCATTTTTAGAGTTCCCGTACTCTTCCTGGCATGTCTTAACTAGACACAAGTGCCAAAATGATGTGAGGAAGTCTATACCTGAGTGCAAAGAGCTGGGTCGAAGTGGAAGCAGAAGTGCTGGTCACTGCCAGAAGACAAACCCTTCCTTAGTGAATGAAAAGCCTTCTCATTCCCTCCCTCCACATTTCCCACCTGTCTCCTATTCATCCTCAGCAGATTCCTTTTAGGCTTATTGCATACTTCAAATAGAGCTCCTGGCAAATTAAAATGATAGGATGTACAAGTTAAAGTTCTGTACTACCAGCAGTATTACTCAGGCAATCAACCTAGGTCTTGTTAAGCCTGGGCGTATGATGTATTTTCACATCACGGGAGTACTTGAGCAATTTCCCTAATGGATTAGCCATAAGCATGCCTTCTTCTGTACATTAAGGTTCCATTTCTTTTCTTAGCACTCCCTCCAGCTGAACATACGGCATATACTCTCTCTCTCCCTCAAACCCGCAATGTATAGAATATTTTCCTACTACAGATAACATTAGGGCATGGTTATATATTTGTTTAAAACATCAGCCACTGTCCAAAGAAAGATACCAGTAGACTACCTACCACTATCTTTTCTGAAATTTCTGCATTAAAAAAAATATCTTTTTACTGGAGATGTACATTTTCCTCTGTCCCATACAGGTTTAAAATGAAAGTGTAGCTTTTCACAATTTAGACAGCTATTAGGGTCTCTCGGTGACCACTAGGATTAAAGATAGTCCTCTGAAAGTCACCTTTAAAATTGAAATCTGTCAGCAAAGACACCCCAGATAGCTTGTCTTGCCATGCGTTCTCCTATGCCAGCTATGGGAGACAAGAAGAAAGAACAACTTTTTTCCATGATGATCTGAATCCATCTCTCACTAAATGGTAAAAGAAGTATGTCACTCTGACTTCAAAGGAAGCTGCATCACGAGTTCTGAGCAGCTTTGCCATTTTCCAGTAGAAGAAACATAATATTCAAAATCACATCTAAGTTGTTGAGGATCACATACAGAGAGGGAAATTGATGTGTAGAAGGAATGGCAGTATTTAATATACTGAAAAATGTTCCCCAAGAGTTGCAGCTTCATAAAATAATTTCTTTAAAAAAACACCCAAAACCAAACCCAACAAGTTACACTGGGGAAACATTGCTCTTGGGCTTTTTTGTAATACAAGTATTTTTAATTTACCGCAGTCTGTATTGTTAATGATTAGTAAATACTAGTAGAGATTCAGCTAAAGACAGGACCAGTGTAATCCCTGCAAAATGAACAATTATGTAAATATTTCTGATCAAAATCAATTTGTACTCTGGACTTGGTTCAAGTACTTCTTGCAGGACAGATGACCTATCAAAAGAAGCAAGTAATGTATTTGCTGGATAATAATGCATCCTGTCAAAACTCTTCTATAAGCTTGACTTTTTGGAAACTCAAGTAACCTGTTCCTATGTGTCTCAGTTATGTCTGGATAGCGACCCCTGCTTAGTAACATAAAAATTACTTCCATCTTCATTATTCTGCACTAAATGCTATGTGATTTGCTGATCCTAGAAAGCTATGGCTAAGGTTTTTTCAAAGCATGGTGAAAATTGTTTAAATGCGGAGATTTTTTTTGGTGACTTCTACCCCCCCCCTTATAGTTTAAAACAAAATTGCCACAAAGCTTTTTTGGTTTTTTTTTCCCCCTTCTTTTTTCTTTTGGCACATCAAAGCAACATCTATATCATGTTGTTTGGCCAAAATGTAAGAGGCCATTTTGGTCCAGAGATGTGTGGCGTCCCATCTGCACTGCAGAGCTGGGGTTAGTGTTACGAAAAATAATGTGAGAAAAACTGTTATTTCTTAATGGCTGCCTGTTTTGCCCCTGACACACAAACCAGCTGCATTAGGTACCTACAAGGTATGATTAAGCCTCTGACGATCCTGATATTTTGTTAGTGACATAAACATCATGGCCAGTGATTGATTTCCTGTTACAAGTCACTTTTTTGTGCTCTCCTCTATTCCTGAGCCATCCAGAGATGGTCAGTTAATGGATGTGGTTTCCACTTATATATGGCTGGAAGAAAATGTTTTTCTTGTTATAAAACCGAGACTGGAGTGTGCAGCTGCCCATGCACAACTGCTTTAATTATTCTCCCCAGAGTATTTATATTTTTTTCTGTTTTAGACATCAATGGAGCTGGAACCATGAGGCTGCAGACAAGTTAGTGCATCCTGCAGGGGAACAATCTTTGTAGTAGGGGCAGTTACTGATACCTCAGTTGTTGTAACAGCTGCCTTGGTTTCTTCCTTAATGAAATTACTTTAATAGTACAGTTAAACCTACAGACTAGATTTCCTTACAGTATGTGGACCCTGTA
Organism: Charadrius vociferus; assembly: GCF_000708025.1. Taxonomy (NCBI): domain Eukaryota; kingdom Metazoa; phylum Chordata; class Aves; order Charadriiformes; family Charadriidae; genus Charadrius; species Charadrius vociferus. The sequence continues at coordinate 1,039,237 of NW_009647849.1, forward strand.
ACAGTCACTAACCAGCTGCTTTCACACTTCTCCCCACTCTTTGTGGGCCTGCTTCATTTGTACTGAGTTACATGTTTATACTCCTGCTCCTAATCCCAGAATGCCTTATTCTTTGGCTGCCATTACATTTTAACTGGCTGATTTAGAGTTCCTCACATTTTTTTCTTTTGGTTTTAAGTTATCAGAAGGAAACAGCTAGGGCTGGAATACCTGGCAAGAACCAGTTCAGAGGCCATATGAATCATGGAATCATAGAATGGTTTGGGTTGAAAGGGACCTTGAAGATTATCTAGTTCCAACCCCTTGCCATGGGCAGGGACACCTTCCACTAGACCAGGTCACTCAAAGCCCCGTCCAGCCTGGCCTTGAACACTTTCAGGGATGGAGCCAACTCTCTCAGCCTGTTTTCATAGGGGAGGTGCTCCAGCCCTCTGATGATCTTCATGGCTCTTCTCAGGACTCTCTCTAAGAGGTCCATGTCCTTCCTATGTTGAGGGCTCCAGAGCAGGACGTAGGTGGGGTCTCACGAGAGCAGAGTAGAGGGGCAGAATCTCCTCCCTCGACCTGCTGGCCATGCTTCTTTCTTTTAGCTTTCCTGGCTGCAGTTGTGCATTGCCAGTTGATGTTGAGCTTCTCATCAACCAACACCCCCAAGTCCTTCTCCGCAGGGCTTCTCTCAATCCATTCTCTGCCCATCCTGTATTTGTGCTTGGGATCGCCAAATGATGTACATAGAGATTCTAACTTAATTGATGTTGTAGGTGTATACCTAAACGGATCTGCCTTGTTCTGAGCAACAGTGGTCCTTCAAAGAGGTTCCAGGAACATTTGTTTGGTACTTACAGTAGATATTACAATAAATATATACAGAAATCTGAGATAACTTTAGCATCGCTGCAGCTGAGACCTAATGAATGACAACTTCTGATGAATGTTCTCATTTTCAAATTCATTGGTATTGTAGCAATAGAATGTGAACCACAGTGCATGGCTTATATTTATCATTCTACCCATTCCTAGTATTAAAGGTTTTTGTCAGTGCCCACCTGTACCAAGTCTAGCCTCATTTTATTTCTACTATCTGCAATTTATCTTCCAGTTTAGCTCAGAGACTTGTTGCATGAGAAGAGCACAAAGCCGAAATGTGTAACACAAAGTCCAGAGCTTAGCTAATTATCCTGAGGCACCCTAACGCTGTGAGTTCTCATCCACCATCATCTCTTCTCTAATGAACAGGAGGGAATCCAGACCTTTTTGTCCCCGGGGTTCAAGCCCAGAAGCCTCACATTTAGCCACAGTTCTTCTCTGTTGCTTGTTTCTCTAAGTTGTTTCCTTCGTTCCTTCCTTCTTTGCAAGCAGGTCAGGCTTTCTCAGTGCACTGATACTTCCTGGCTTAGCCAAGTCTTTCCAGAGCAGCCCCACTGGTTTCAGCTACTGCCAGCATTCTGTTTCAGCTAGAGGCTTTTGTCTTTCTCACTGCTATTTAGTTACTGCTGGGGAAGATAAATAGGGCCGTAATTAAGCTCTTCTGAGCTGCTGCCATTTGGAGTATTTCTGATGAGGTGACTATTACAGATTTCTAGAGACTATTTGCTACTATAAGCTGTGCAAACAAATCCAAAGTTAGTTTGAAACAATTAAGCTCCACGTTAACAGGAGATGATTAACAAAACTAGTAGATCTGCAGTTGGTTACTTTTGACACAATTCAATTTTTTGAGTCCATTCCTGTTAGAAACAACTCATCAACATCTATGTTGGGTGGTAATTTAGAAATGCCTGCCAAATTCACAGATCTGGACACACACTGCAGATGTCATTCTTACAGGTGTTTGATTAGACCTGTAGTAAAACGGCTTTGGCTAACTGCTGTAAAACTTCAGTAACTCAAATCAAGCAATTAAAGTATTTTTTTGCTACAAAAAACTGGAGAGTTTTTTAAACTGTTTATCAGTTTGTTTCAGTATTTTAAAAATTAAACTATTGGATCTTTTGTGTTGCACTGTAAGGGAACGAAGGCTTTGAGAAATAGACGTGGGAAACTGAATTCTGTTTTACAGGAAAGTGCACATACCTCTTGTGCAAAATGCTTAGGTTTGTGGGTTTCTTTTTTTCAGTACTAGATTAATTTCATCAAAATGAAGACAGTTATATGTATAATATGTAATGCATAAATATTTATTTCAACACTACTCAAAACCACTGAAATGACTGCAAAATTTGTGTTTTAACTTCTTTCACTGATAATTATTGAAGACAGAAACACAGTAAAGATATTTTAAGTCATGTCCTTCTATAAACTAATTCTGTGCCTCTAATCAAGCAATATAATGCCATAATATCATATGCCAGACGGCATGAATTCAGATTCCTGAGTGGTTTCCATGGCAGCATTTTAGAATAAGTTTTCCAGGCAGTTGCAGATTTCATAGAAGGACAAATGGGTATTAGGTATTGAACTGGAACACTGGAAGTGATGAAAGTGCCGTTTAACCAAATATAATCCATTAATTATGTGATTTTAAAAAAGCTGCAGGTGATTTTGACACTGTCCTGCACAACATCCATGTCTATAAACTGGAGAGACATGGATGCGGCTTTGAGTAACCTGGTCTAGTGGAGGGTGTCCGTGCCCACGGCAGGGGGATTGGAACTAGATGATCTTTAAGGTCCCTTCCAACTCTAACCGTTCTGTGATTCATGAGAAGTGCGATCCCAGCTGTGTGTAGGAAAAGAAAGGCTCTGTCACAGTGGGATTTTTGGGTTTCAGCTGAGATATCCCTAAAACCTATATTTTCACTGAAGAGGGCATAAAAATCAGAGTTACTCTGATGTTGCATGCAACTGTCACAGGTCATTAATGCGATCTGTGACACTCCCCAGGATAATACTCTGGTATGGATGTTTTCCCTTTGCTTCAAAAGGTTACATTCAGAGCCTTATGATCTTTACCCGCACTTTTCCTGGCTAAGTTTACAGTCCTAGCTGCAGTAGCTGAAATCACACCATGAAAAGGAAAGTCAAAGAAATAGCAACTGTTAGTGCTACTGTCCTGATGCATAGTTTGTTAGCAGCAACTTTGACTAGTGAGGGACACCTGGAAGGTGACAAAGCACAGGCCCAGCGATGAGCTTGTTTATGTTTCTTCCCTCCCAGCAAAGCCAGGTCTGAGGACAGAGTTGCACTGCTCTTACATTCTTACTTTAAAAATATTAATTACATCAGATTTTATCCCCCCAAGGCCTTTTCACCTCTTACATGCAAGACCAAATCTAAGAGGACACATGGATGTCAAAATGGTGAAGAATCAAAATAAGGCCTAATACCCTCAGAAAGCACAGACAGGGCAGAAGACTAGCCTGTTCCTGCTGCCTTTCTAGAATACGAGAACTAAATTGTGTGCCAAATCTCTATTCTGTCACATCATGTTGCATCTCATCCCTGACAATCAGTTCTAACTATATAAAATTCCTGAACTAAGTTCCATGGCTATTTCTCGCCTTGATATTTAATTAGGATTTGCAAACAGTTTTGACAGACTGGTTTATACACAGTAAGCTGAAGAATGATTTGACCGTTAGGGTCTGAAAATTGCTATAGGTTTGGCTTTCTCAGCCAGCGACAGCAGCCATCACCAGTTTTGCTGAAGGAAAGCCCAGGGAGTATCGTCAAATTTAGAAGCAAGGAGAGAAAGTTCTCCCTTCAATGCAGAATGCTGAATTCATGCTTTCTGAGCATCAACTGATCTGGATGTGGGCACATGTGGGCACATTCTCATTATATATGAGAATATAATACCAGCGTAAATAAACAGAAATGGAAGAACAAGAGGGTCACTTCTCAAAACTTTGTCATTTGTTACATTTTTCCTTGTGAGCATGTTCTGTACTACCCAAACAAATAATTATGTCTTGAAACCACATTCTGCTCAAGTAAAGAAATTAACAGTGTCTGCCTTGATCCCGTGCAGGTTCTCCCTAATCTTCCAAGGTTCTAGAACTGAACAGAGATACGTACATGATTGTGTCTTATATTTATAATGATATTGAAAAGGATAAGCTGGATCTTTAGCCAGTGGCAGGTGGAGTATCTCCAATTCAGTGGGCAGTTACAATGGCTTAAAAAAATTGATCATCTGATCACACACAAACTGCAGTCTCTTAACTGACTCTTTTACCTTGGGAACCAGCTAATGGTGTATTGTTGTTCCTCTGTGAAATTAAGTGAGACACTGAAGGCTAAAGCCCTTCGGAAAATGGATTTTAAGTTTTCCTTTCTCAGTAACTCTGCACTTCACTCTGGTTTGAAATAAATTGATATTGGAAGCTGGAATGACTTTTTTTTTGGTTATTATTGTAGAAAAGGTTGGGTTGAACATTGTGGATCAATTGCATGAGAGGGAACAATGACACAAAATGGTTTATGATGGAAAGAACAGTGTGATATGAAAAAATACATAGCAACTCTCTGTTTGTACAGCTATTAAAATGTTATAGGGATCAAGAAAGACTAATGGAAAACATTTAACATGGGAGGAAGCAACCAGGGTAGGTTAATATACTTAATGAAGCTGCTGTAGAAAACAATGACAGACACAGAATCAGAGCTGGATGGGAAAACTTACCTCTAGTTGATGGTCAGCTGCAACAAAGGGAAAGGCCAACAATTTGCTAGATGAGTTCAGCAGAGGATGTGTAACAGAACAGAAAGCGTTTAACCAAAGCATCTGCTGGATCTCACCACCCAAACAGAATAATGCCACTCACTGGGATCTGTATGATTCAGATAACGGGGGCTACTTTTTATTAAGGTTGTCAGTGAATACTTGATATGCAATGTGTCACCTGTTATCCAGCTAGGCTTAATATCTAAGAATAGTTTAATTGCTTACATATATCCATATAGAGATATCCTTTATATTTGTTCTCTCTGAAACACAGGCTGTGGTCCTGTGAAGGGCTTGCTCTTTATGTGACCTTTTTCCCCATACCATACATTTGTCCTGCTGACTTAAACTGAAAACCCAAGAATTGTCCACCTCCTTGTTTGTGCAGCTCAGAATAAGGCTTTGATCCTGATCAGGGGCTCTGTACTCAATAATTATTAGTATGATGACACCATAATAAAACAATAAAATATTAACATTCTTCATTTTTTTTTTCAGACATGCATGGAACATTTGTCATTCTGATGCCCCTCAGCCTCATATTGATGATTTTTGGAGGAATGACTGGATTCATCAGTATTCTTGCCAGGGCCTACTTACTGCTTCTAATGACGGGACTGCTTTTTCTTTTTGGAGGTACTGTATCAAACTCCCGGCCTAACCATTTTAAATAATAAGAGATTATATCTGGGAAACACCACTTTGTCTTCCAGGGGAAAAAAGCTACACAAGAGTTTGCTTTCAGAATAATGCTGGTATTCGTTCACTTGGTGTCTCCTCAGCTCCTGATGGCATTCTGGAATAGAAAGCTGCCACTTAGGGTCAGGAAAGGCAAATAATCACACACCACCATTGTGTGATTACTCGCTTGTGGAGCGAGTCACACTTCGAACACAATGCATTTGCTGTGCCCATTAACACAAAAGATTTAATACCTTCTCAGCACAGTGCCCCAATTCTTTACAGACAGGATAATGGAGTAATGGGAGAAGTGACTTTGGAATTAGTAAAGCATGGGGTTCGATAGCCTTGCACAGACCTTGCAACTTATTAAGAAAACAGATTTTTTTCACAGGCGTTTGCATTGAGTTCCTGAAAAGGGTCTTGCTATGCATTCCTGGGTTAACTAGCACTGCTAGTTTTGAACTAGAGTGGTATCCCCAAACTGTGGGTCACAAAAGAAAACACCAAAGAGTTACAGTAGTTGGAGTGTAACATTTCAATTTGAAGCAAGAAAAAATCTTTTACGTTTTGTTTTCTATTACTTTTGATATAACCAAAACTTGTGTTTTAGAAAGTGATTTATGAATTAAAACTAAAAACTTTTTATCAAAGTAGGAAAACTGGGTTTAAATCCATCTCCATTTTTTTCTCCAAATAGATTTTCAGTACTGTTTCACAATGTAACTTGAAACAGAAATTTTCCCTAACAGAAAAGGGGATCCTCAATATTGGCCCTCATCACCTGATGAGTCCTATTTCTAAGAAGAGAATGCTAAGAGATTGCTGGAAGCAAATGCTGCTGTCTCAAAGTCTTGACTGACCTTTTTAGTCTGAAATGCTCTTATGAAGACCAACCATCCCCCATTATGCTTTTCTTCTTCAAAAAAAAAAGTAAGTTCTATTTCCTTAGAACATCAGAAAGCTGTATTCACTAAAAAGGCTTAGGCTATTTGAAAACTACTCCAAATAGTAAGTGAAAGATGAAAAGCTGTGAAGTACAAAGCATGATTATCCCACTGAGGAGTGGTGTGTCTTTCTAAGACACTTGAGGTTGCGAAGAGGGAAAGGAAACACAAAGACAGTATTAGGAGACGGGTGCTTGAATATGTTCTGAAGGTGCAACCAGTGCTGTTCCCCAGGACAGCGTGAACAGACTGCAGGGTGGTCTTTGGTGTGAGACCAGATCCTCCTCCCCCTTGGGCAGTATTGTTCAGCTGTTTCAGCCGCACTGAGGCTTGATGCACGGAATGGGCATGCACAGTTTTGTAGGATATTCCGGTTCACCAAGTTTGGTATTGATAGTTCTGTCAGCAGAAAGAAATATTTTGTGATGCAATTCCAGAAACCTGAGGTTTTTTGGAAAATACCAGAACTTGTATGTTCCACATCCCAGGACATCCTACGTGCTTCCCCATTTTTTTAATGTGGCCACATTTAAGAGGGATCACAGAACTCAGCATACCTTATTGAAAATGTCAAAAAACCAGTCATTTTCATGTCTGCTGACAAAAGGTATAGATAAGTGATTTTTTTCCCCCTTGCAGAGGACTAGAATAAGGTACAGGTATCATAGCATGGTTAAAATCAGGACTATGAGTATGAATTTTGACTGTTTGATAATCCATTACACTTCTGTCTTGCTTTGCCTTTACTCAAACTTGTCTTTCTGGCAAAAATGCAGACTCATCTAGACTTACACTGTGATTTAACAGAAAGCCAGACCAAAATTTTTCTCCCTCAGAATCAGATAAGAGACTTTCTTGTCCTACAAGTGTTCCAGTGTCTACTTTCCCTGGGCTCCAGTCCTTTAATCCAGGGCCTTTCTATTGCATCTTTCCTGCCACTGATCCAGTAAAGTCATAAATTAGTATGTGTCCTTTGAGTAACACAGATGTCAGGCCCAGGATGTAGCAGGTACTTGTGCTAGATGTGCCAGTTTGCTAACTTCTGTATGGTCCTTTCATTCTGAAAACATCTGGCTTCTTGTTTGAGTGCCTTTATTAACTTATTTTTAGTCTGCTCCAGGATGTCTTTGGCTCAACTATTTGGAAGTGAGGAATAGTCATGACTCCACAACACTTAGTGGGAGGTCTCCGTCTCCCTGAGCTTCCTTGCTTAGAGATAGACAACTGTACATGGTGCACGGCCGTGAGAAATCAGGATGCATTATAATACAGTGTTGAAAAGAGAAATGGATATACATTAGATATCTGTAAAAGACATGACTAGATTTTTATTGTGAGGGGCTTGCTGTTACACATTTTGATTCAGTATTTAACAGTGAGAATACATTAAACTCAATGGACAGAAATAACCCTCCCTTTACTTCCCTCTCACCCTTCCCCAAAAAACAGCCTCAAGTAGGCTAACTGGCAAACTGGCCTGGGTGGATAGGAAGGAGTGGCAAAAAAGCCCTAAGTGATATCAAATTAATTATTTTTAATTTCTGCAGTGGATGCTAACTAGCTGAATATGTTTTTCTCTCCCAGCTCTTATTACACTTACTGGGATCAGTGTCTATATTGCATATTCAGCTGCTGCCTTCGAAGAAGCTGTCTGCCTCCTGAGGAGTAAGGACCTCCTGGTAGAAATCGACATCAGGTTTGGCTGGTCGCTGGCATTAGTCTGGATCTCCTTTGTTGCAGAAGTGCTCACCGGGTCTGTGTTTCTCCTGGCAGCAAGAGTTGTGGGTCTGAAACGGCGACGTGAACAGGCATTATGAACAACAGGTATCATTGCAACAACAGAACCCTGCAGAATCTAGAAATGTGGATTGCTTGGTCCATCTGGTCACGAGGGGTAATAAACATGGCAAGGCTGTGACTGAGTATCTTGTCAGCTGCCATAAACCCTGTTCCTCACAGTTAGCTATAAAACACAAAGATTCTGATAAATCAGTAAAACATTTCAAGTGTTGTCAATAAGGAAACCCTTGTGACTTTAGAAGAAAGTACATTGCAGTGTTAGTGTTTCCAAAACTGAAGCTGGCAGCTCGTAAGACATCTCCATTCATTGCTTAGAACAATGCAGATTTCTTGCTTTCTTTTCTCCTTTCTGCTGTCCCAGCAAAGTGCCTCAGAATACTTTGCAGGCCAGGCTGCATGGTCTGCTTAGCTTTTGGTTTCTCCTCCGAGACTCCTAATAAGTATGCGTAGGATTCCAGTCCTGTTGGCAGCCTCTACCAGCAGAGCTGCTCTGAGATGGCTAGTTTGTGGTAGGTAGTGCTTCCTTCCTGCTGCCTCTGCAGGCATACAGGGATATATGATGTCTGTACACCTGAACCCAGGGAGAGAGTGTGAGGCTTAAATATCCATAATTAATATTGCATTCTTAATGGTTTTGTTGCATGAAGTAAACTCAAAAGTAAAGATCCAGAATAGGAAGAACTTAAAAATACTTGGTGGAGAACTCCAGTGATAATCCCCCAGCACTAGGGCATGGCTAGGACATCTAGTGAGGTGAAGATTAATCTTTACTCTGGTGTACACCTTCTGTATTTATAGGATCTTTCTTTTCCCTCATGTCTCCCCAAAGAGGCCTTCCTCTCTCCTATACCACAATCACACTTTTTCTTTGTGACAGCACACAAAAATGGGTTAATTTGAGGAACCACAGAACCCTAGAAGCCTAATCCATGCCATCTATGTGTAATCTTTAAGGAGAGACACAACGTTCTGTTACCTTTCCTAAAATCATTACTTAAGGGGTGAAAACAAAGAAATGAGTAATTTTATAAAAATAAGCTTTGGTGCTGTGATAAAATGAGAGGATATAAGGCCTAGATACAGCGAATGACTTGATAATAGTTATCCAGCAGATGGTAGTGACTGATGGTGAAGTTCTCAAGTGCAATGGTGAGTGTACTGCAAGAGAAACATACAGCTGCTTTTCCAGATGTTTTAACTATCTACTGTAGTCAGCCCCAATCTATCAGATGCTCAGGCTACATACTTATCTCTTTCAGCTTATTACTACCTGCTTTTTCAATTCTGTAATGCAGAAGATGTATCTGATGCATTTCCCAGATTTTACTTAGCAATTTTGATGATGCTTCCTTTTCATGAAATCCGTAACATGCTTTCTGCTAGCATACGTTTAACTTGTGCTGAAAACTGCCAAGTAAAACTGAACACACAGGATACCTGAATTTCATATTAGGTGCCAAGCAATCCAGTTTTTCTTTATTAATTTTTCGTCTGGGTAATGGCATTTAAGAGAAAATTTACTTCAGTGTCCACTGAAGTTAATGAAGAAATTTCCCCCTGACTGCTGTGGCTTGGAATAGACTTGAATGGGTTAACAGCTCCACTACATTTCTGTTAGGTCATGTATTTCTGGAGGACTTCAGCATATTACAGTTCAAGAGTGTGACTCGAGCTGTGTCAGCAAGGCATACTGTCATTGGGCAAGTCCCTTGTACTTCCTCCAGTAGTGCAAAGAGCATTGTTTACCTACTACCTCTGTTAAATATCAAAACAATTTTATCATTATGTCTTGTGTTAAAGATTGCACATTTACTCTTATGGAGCTCAGCTCAGATCTTAGTCCCACAGTACAAACTACTTTACTAAAAATAGTGGCAGGGAGCTTCCCAGAGTTTAAGGTCTTTGGAGATATAAGGAAACATTATTACTACCATGCTGTAAATGGAGAACTGAGGCAGAACAACTGCCCAAGGTCACGTGAAACCAGAGGTTCTGAATCCCAGTGTAAGACCTTAGTTGGCAGACCTTCCTTGTTATCAGAATGAAATAAGGCTAGAAATCCTGAATAGACGGAGCAGTAGAAATTCTGTAAATAGCCAGTATAATTTTCTAATTCTCACTTGCTCCCACAAGTGGTTTTCACATATTTTCCATGTTGCCTTATGTTGGGACTGTGTAATTGAGTCATTTTACAAGTTAAAGCTCTATAAGAAGAGTAAGAAAAAAGTCCTTTGAAGCCAAAATTCCATGTGCTTAAGTGAGTTATGTAAAATGTACTATTTTTATGTTTTGGTGTGGGTGAAGCTATTTATATTACAGTTTGTATGATGTTACTCAGGCATTACTGTAAGCTGTAATAGTAAAATATCATCTGAGTTATTTTTTGAGTATTTATTACAGATGTTATTTTACAGTGGTTTTAAATGTTGTAAAATTAAATAAATTGATGTCTCAGAGCTGGGAATTATTTACAAAGACATAGAAGACTAAGATACATATTTTTTTAACTTTTTCTGCAGATCTATTCTACAGTTTATATGATGCTTTTGAAGTGCCTGTGTCACATGTGGTAGGTATTTATAAGATACTTATGCAGCTATAATAGAAAATACTCAAGTGATCAAATCTAATTAGAAAGCCAATGAATCTGTTATTGAATTAGAGTAATTCTCATTTCCATGGCTTTCCTAAATTTCTCATTCTGGCTTCCTGCAATATCTGGCACAATGGTAATAAAGAGTATCTTCTGCTCCTGAATATTTGTATAACCCTTGAATTTCTCTGAAATTCCTTCTGAATACAAAGAAAAAAATGGTTTGGAATAGACAAATAATCCTTGAACATTTTTAAGAGTTATGCTAGAAAGAGAAAACATCTTGGAAGGGACTTTATGCAATTTGATACAAGGGATCTTACCAGCTTCTTCCTCTTACTGAAACTAATGTTTATTAAATGCCCAGTTCTTTTCTGTATTTTCCCCAAAATGCACTACTGAGATGAGGACACTGACTGTTCCCATTACTTTGTGGTGAATTGCAAACTCATAGGTAATTTGCCACATTTAAAGTGAAGAAAAACAGATGTACCGAGCAGAGCAGTACTGTTTGAGACAGTAGAGTCCGCAGAGCTACTGGCTAATACTAGTCACTAATTAAAAGGCTTCCTCAAGGGATGGCAGAGAAGGATAGGGGAGGTCAAAGGAATCCTTGAAAGTGAAAAAACTGTAGATATACAAGACATTAAGAGAAGATGCTGGTGAATATACTGTGGACATGAAACCACAAGGATTCAATCTGAGTCTGTGCTGTTCCTGAGCGGGCTCCTGCAAAGCAGCTTGGATGTCTCTGTGTACCAGCCTCTGATGACCAAGGGGACATTATTGGTTCAGCCACAGCTTCAATTAAAGCAGCTCTGTGCATTTGTTGATCACTGGTCCAAAGCCAATAGACCTGACCTAGTCTGTGCAGACACACATGATTCTTAATTTCCTCTTTCCAAATTTATAAGGATTGCAGGTTCGACACCAACTTGCCTCGTTGGTCAGCAGGGGGAGAGAGCTGGAATCTGCCCAGAACCTCTCCACTAAGGTGACCACAGCAAGGCATGGAGAGCCTGCCCACTGAAGGTATTAGAGAACACGGGAACTGGCCCACGAGATAAATCCAAAAGACTTAGATTTTCCCAAGCTTGATTGACACCAAGTAATCTTGGCCTCCAGTTTTATCACTTGTTTTGCATTGTTTTGCAAATAAAATCCAATGGTCTCAAACTATGTAAAACTGAAAAATGAAATCTGAAGAAGTCAGAGCCTACTTCATAAATACGAATATCCTTTTCTCCAGTTCATTTTGTAAGTTCCTTGCAGTGAAGCAGTTCATAATTAGCCAAGACATATCAGTAAAAACCACATATCCCTTGGCCTCCTGACTCATTTTCATATTAACAGACTAAATTGCCTCAGCTCAGGAGCAAAAAGGTTAGAATGAATGTCTCTGTACTAGAGAATCAAACTGTCCCCAGAATTGGTATAACCATGCTCAAGAGAGCTTCCCCTGTGCCTCAGTACTCCTGGTTTGTTTGCTAAATGGGCACAATTGTTAGCCCATCAATTGCAAGCTCACAGGAATTTGGTCAGATGTTCTTGGAGGTCAGACAAAACTATGTTGAAGGCCAGGTTCAACCCACAGAGTTACAGCCATCCCTAGTTTAGGTTACAAGTCTTTAACTACTGGACTGCAGTTAGGTTACAAAAAATTAGATCTTTTTACTTTTACTAAAACATTGTAGTGCTGTTGTACTGTAATAGCTTTCTCCAACATTTCACACATCAGCTTTAACCCTAAGTAGACCCTGAAACTTTTCCCTCCCTTTTTGCCAGTCCTTTCAGCAGCCATATCACTGTCACATCCAGTCTTTGGATGCATATTAGCAGTGTCAGTATATACTGCTGGGTCACATCCCACTTTGACGTTTGTATTGCTAGTAATCATAGTTTGGATGCTCTGACTTGAGAGAACTTTACTCTTTTATAACGTTTTGCACAGAAACAGTGGTCTCTGCTGACATCTCATGGCTACACTAAGCAGTTGACAGTATTTGGAAATAACACATTCATTTCCATACGTACTATTTTTTTGTACGGTTTGAAGAGCTGAGGAGACTGTCATGCTCGCTAGGCCCTAGCTCCTGTATTTTATAGCCCAGAGAATCTCATCGAGAAACTGCGGAATCCAAGTGAGTAACATCTCTCAGCTACTGCCCGTCAAAATGTCAGGTGATTGGAAATGTACTCTTAACCTTTCCTGTTCTTTAAAAAAAATTAATCACAAAACATTCCTAAAGGTTTTTACTGCTTCTGTTCTTAGGAGATAGATGCTATAGCCATTAACGGTTATGTTTTGATTAGATCAACCAGTATTGTTTTTTGTTTACATTTGTGGCATAAATGTTGAAACTATTAAGCTGAAACTAATCAAATTGAATAACTGAGGGTGCAAATAATAAGACAAAAATAAATAACTTTATATCATGGCTTATTTTCTGAATATGACAGACTGTCTAAGAATTGAACAATTCAAAGGGATACCAATACTTCAGTATTGGTCCAGAAAATGTAAGAAGGGTTCTGCAGAAAACAGCATACTACATTTTTCTGTGGCTCTTAATTTCTTTACCCTCTCTCAATGAAAACTTGTTTTCCAACAAAGTCAGGAAGTTCTGCTTTCAGTATTAGCTGAGCAACTTCAGTGAGATTCACCAAGACATTGTTGAATTTTGAAACTATACAACAGCTGTCAAAACAGAAGAGACCAGCTCTAACCTTTCACATTTATTAGATTCAGTCTTCCTTTCCTGGGAACTGTGGCAGCATTGTCCACTCCTGATCTACAAATATATCTCTGCATAGACTACTCAGACACATCTGTGGTTCTTCCAAGCCAAAGTACTAGGATAGAGCATCTCCTGTAAAAAAATGTTCTTAGCTGTGGTGCAGGATCAGCTTGCTAGACATATATGTTGGATGAACACTATTTGGGGATAGTCCCTTCATCCCTGAACGATAGTTCCCAAACAAGCAGTAGTTGGTTAACAATCTGTAGATATGTGGAGTCAGGTAGCAGAGGGCAAGGAAGAGGGATGCAATGCCATACCCCACCGTAACTAAAGTGGCATTGACAGATTGAAATCTCATGTTATGCCTGACATAGTTTCTCAGCCTGTCACCTAAGAAAACCCATCTTTGTGATCTTACAGGGCCCTTTCAGCTTCTAACATCATTGAGGAGAAGGCACCAATGTTAATACTTGTAAAATTGTCAGAAAGGAAGGGACGTGGGACTGTAAGTACACAAGTTATCAGTTAACGAGTTACTGCTTATCAGCCAAGTTGTCACAACTGAATGTATTTATACTTTCAAGTCATCTCACATCACTCTTGAGAATTAAAATGCATTTACTCAGAACACCACCTCTACAGCCTGGTCCCATTCATGTGATAGTTTAAACTAATGGATTTAATATTTCATTTGGAGAAGACCAGAGCTGATGAGCAGTGAAGTATTAAAAAGTAGCATTTTAGTCCTTGTGATAGTCTGCTTATACGACTCATTTCAAAGCTAGCTGAAAGACTCCTTCACTGGGGTTGGAGGATCGACAGGCAGTTCCCTGAAGAGCTTTTGGCTCATTATTTTACTGTTTTCATTTTTGCCAAGGACAAGGCAAACACTTGTCATGGAAGGCTGGGACTCTCTCAGTGTAATGCTCCCTAGGTGTTGAAAGGAATTTGTCTGCCAATAGCTGAACAGCATTTGCTAATGGCTTATGCTTCTGGACAACACATCTGGCTGCTGAAGGAGCTAACATATTTCTCCATCCAACCTGGCCTTCTCAAATATTTATAAGCTAATGTTGTCTGTAATGCCTGCAGCATACAAAGAGGCTGAACTGAAGTGCACTGTGAGGACGAGTCTGTTTCCACAGCCTTTTGGAGTTGGCTGCATCAGCACTGTGAAGACCCTTTGGCATCATAAACCTTTTATTGCCACAGCTCCCACTTGACTAGTATTATACAGTGAAGCATTTAATTATGCAAAAAACCCACATAAAAAGAATTTTATAACTGTCAGCAAAATCCATAGAAGGAACAAACTTTATAGGACTTGCAATAACAAATCTTTTGAGTTATCTGGCTTTCTGTTTATAAACAGTACATTACAGGCATGGCAACAGCTGTAGCCAGCAGATTTGGAAGCTCTATGTCCTTCTTGTCTGTGGCAAACTTCACATATGACAGGACCTTGATTTCAACCAGGGCACTTCCGATAAAATGGAAAAAAAGTTCTACATAAGTAACTGAGAAGACCAGGCTTGTTTCGTTCAGTGAAGAGACAGATTAAGAGACCTGTTTAATACAGTGTGCAGCATAAAAATCTAAATATTTCTTTCTCAAAACTCAGGAATAATGCAATATTTAACAAAAACAAAAGAAGAAAGAAATGGCTACAGGGTGCTTTCTCAGCCAACAGAAATAAAGGCATTCACAAGCCTATCTTTTAGATTCAGACCTACAGGATTGCCTCATGCTCAGATATTCATTGTTTAAGCTGCTACTGTAATTTATGCAAACACCCAAGTGACAGGACTTACTACTATGAGTTTCATTTTGCTGAACAGGTGACAACTGAAAAAACCCCATCTTTACTTGAATCATTCAGTCCCCCTGATCATATGCGTCAACAAGACACACTGGTGTCAGTCTTGAGGTACTCAGCACACAGTAGCAATGAGGGTTTGAACCAGCTGCAACTGACTGTCCTGCAGGCATCACTGAAATAGCATGTGCAAACAAGTAAAAGAAACAACATCACTGGTGACCATGTCTTAAAGACAACTGTTCTGCCTGACTTTTGTGGCTTGCCACAGCTGAACCTGTAAGTGGAAGTTCGTGTTAATAATCCAGCTGAATAGCAACATCTTTGCTGAATGGGCTGATTCACAACAAGGCACAGTACAGTGTCTTTATTGTCCTACTTTAGTGAACGATTGCTCATCACGTTACCATGCGGTCACATGACTGTAACTCTATGCAGAAGCTCTGCTGGGTTGGCTTCCTCTTGAAGGTAAGATTTGTTTCCCCCTGGGGGGTCTCTGGCTTGCTGCGTGGGTAGCCAGGAGGCTGTTACATCAGCAACATAAATGAGAAAAAAGTCCACTTCCTGTACACATAACCTACAGAAAAACCACACTCCTGCTCCCAAGCCCTTCCTGGGCACAGACCTCCCCTTAAGAGTCTCTCTTGAGCTCACTTCCCTGCTCTCCTGTTCACCAGAAAGTCCTTTTACTCCTCCTTGGCAGTAATAGCAGTGCATCAGGACCTTCTGTCACCATAACAACTGGGATATCTGTCTTGTAATTCAAACTGCCCTCTCTAACTTCAAGGGCCTCTTCCTACACACGGTCTAGAGCTCATCAATCCTTCCCTGAGCAATTCTACGTTCTTTATTGGAGTAGTAACTCCTACACCCACTCTTTCTAAAGCTGCTTCTGTGCCATTTTATTTCCAAAAGCCTGATGAACTGTATACTCACCCATTTGGGAAGAGGATTGAATTTGATACAGGTAAGCCTTAGTCTTTTCAAAGACCAGCTAACCCTGTGATTAACCCCATTGTCTTGGGTTTGCCTGTGGGAATGGTTGCCCCAAGGAGTTCAGAAAATAATCCCACAGAGAGCAAACCACTCTCATAGCAAATCCCCTTGTAACTCCTAATTCCTTCAGAATTTAGACAACATGACAAGCATTAAAACACTAAAGGCTCTTAGAAAGAAGCATGTGCCTCAAAAATGACAAATGCATCCCCAAAATCTTACTGAGTCACTGACTAACTTTGTGGCATTGGACTACCTGATATCTGTTTCTGTACTTCACATCTTTAATGGCAGTGTTCCTTCTCAATTGTCTCAGGTTGAATAAATTACTTTACCAAACCTACCTAATAGCTCACTTAGAGATTGAATAATTTTCATCAGATTTCCTTTGATTACATTTAGAAATTTCAGCCTGCACTATCAGTTGCAACCCATACAAGCACTACAAGTCAATACAAATATTTTCTGCTAATTTGGAAATTAGGTTAAAATGTGATTACCCTCTAAATAGCACTGTTACATGAGAAATAAGGATACAGTATAAATTAGTGCTTGAAATGGGTTTTGCAACACATATAATCATAACTTGGCATTTCACCAAGCTCATTTATAAACTGTTATCACGACATGGGCACCCAACTTACTGGTAGCTGTTATGTATGAATGTAATTTTACTGCACAGAAGCAGTCCCTGTGATAACAGCATTCCCAGTTCTATATTGCTGTTCTTTGCCTGAGCAGCCACTGCATGTCACTGTTGTTCCACACAGAAGAGTCAAGAGACTCATTTATGTGAGCAAGTAGAAGAATTGGGAGAGCCTATTTGCCTTTTCAATCAAGGAAAGAAAATGTGCTACAAAACAAGAGATGGAGCTTACTGAAGTCAAGGGGGATTTTTTCCCCAGGACTGAAGGGAGGCCATACCTGTTGCCCTTTTGCTTTTTCATTTGCCTGTGCAAAAAGGCTTTCTCCATCTTTTCTCCTTAAAGGTGTAAAAAGAGAATGGTCATTAGCCAGGGACACAAAGATCCAGAGGGAATAGCCTGCTCTTCACAGGCCCCGTGTGAACTGTGACAAATCACTAAAAGTCTTGATGCTCAGGTTCTGCAGCAGTGACACCATACCCCGCCTCACGGCATTACTGTGAGGTCTGAAATTAAAGATAAGAGATGCTCAGATATAACTGTGAGAGCAACATCATATATACCGTCTTAGATTTGGAGTATTTCTTGCTTTCAAGCAAAGGGGAAATTTTGGAGTGTTATGTTGCGATTTTAAAAATAAAGAGCTTGCTAATTTGGCATGATTGTTAAGCCTAAAAAGGCAGCTACAATGAGGGGTCTGAATTATGTTTTTCTAGAAGCACGACACTCCTAAGAAAGCTTTGTCAACAACTATGTCAAGTCACATAAGCTGACTAGCACTTAGGTCTTCCTTTCAGTACTTGCCACTAAAAATACAGAAGTATTCCCAGTTCCTCACTTGACTTTTTTCCCAGGTTTTCAGCAATTGCCACATTGTCTGAGTGCAATGGAGAGGCTTGATTCCTTTTTCAATAAAGTTTCGTACAAAACAATTCAAGAGGAATGAAACGGCCAGTAAAGACAATTCCAGTAAAGAGTAGGAAGGAAGATGCTGAAGGATAAAATAAAAAAATAAAACAAAGCCATGAGAAGATATTGAGGGGAATTAACAATAGAAGAGATATATAAACTTGAAAGAAAATGATGTAGCAAGTAGGGACCTTGTAGCACTCAACGCACTAAAAGCAGTAGTTTTCCATCTGTGGGTTTTCCTACAGTGCTTGCAGCCCGTCAGTGATAGCTGTACTTACCAGATCCTGCTGTTGCAGCCCAACTTGGCTGCCGTTGGCATGTTATTTCATCACGTGGCTGGCGATCCATGGATCTGGGATCATAAGGACAAAGTGACAGTTCAGCTGCAGGTGACAATGAGGTGCCATGTAGATGTACTCAAGCCAGGTGTGCTCATCTAGCTCCAATTTCAGCAACAAGGCTGAGGGACAAATTTCAGTAGCTGTGTTCCTGCCAGGCTTGTGTGGCTCATGATGACTCCCGTTCTTCCAAAAATAAATTATCCTGCAACCTCCAGCTGTGATCTTAATCCTTTGAGAGGCCTAAAATCAGGCCAGAATTCTTCATGCAGCACAAGAACAAGGAGTTTTGTTTCTGAGGTTACGAAACCAATGTTTATTTCATAAGCCCAGATCCACAAACATGAGAGAAGAGATCATGCTGCCAGAGGGAAGGAAGCCCTTTCCTGAAGCAAATGACTGGGCTGTAACGTTGCATCCTACTGAGACAGGGATGATTTATAAAAGAGAAAAACATGGCTTGGCGATCAAAACAGTTGCCTCAAGATCGCTGAGCTAAGAAGTGAAGGGATGCAGAAGTGAATCAAAGTCTACAATCGAAGGCAGAGGACTGAAAATGTCTGTCCTTCTTCAGGCTTTGTGAGAAAATAGCATTACCTTTGCCTGCAACTTTTGTTCTCCATTTTGTGTGTTCCTCCTGTGCTGCTAAGGGATGTGTAATTTCAGATGTCTTGATCTCTAACTCGCAATAGCATGCATTGGTCAAGATGAGCCCTGCTGCTGTACTGCCCTAAGTATACTTGACCTGCAGCTGTTTTCTCTCCTACAAATAACAAATGAAAGAAACCTGACAAAAATAATGGGCCAGTTTCTCCTCTCAAGCAGAAGCCTTGGCAGAGAATGTGGGGCCTTGGGGAGTCACTGCTGCTGTGTAATAATGTCCTGCTGTCCACTGGCTCTTGAGCCTAATTGGCTGCAAGTTCATTCTTCAGGCAGGGCTAAGGAAGAGCTGCGCTTTGCCTTGCCCACTGGCTGAGCTGGGAATTATCATTTAAACCAGTAATACCTGATTTTTACTGGACAAAAATTTTCACAGATGCTTTGCTGGTGCAGTTTTTAGCAAGGCAGCTCTGAACAGACTCAAGTTCTTTGTGTGACTAACACTGCTGAATGGTTGGAGCCAGAGAAGCCAAGTCTGGCTCAGACCTGACACAAGAAGTTGTTGTCTGTATAATTGCAAGATTTGCTTTTGTTTTGTTTGCTACATGAGCCCAACTGGAAGCTTGAGGATCTATTTGCAGACCCAGTTATCTAAAGCTTTTCGGCATACATGCTTTTAGGTCCAACTTTGTATTATTTAGAGCTTTTGCTTGTTGTTTTAGATTTAATGTGTTTGCTCTCTTGATGGCTCCGTCAATATACATTCTGTGATGAAAAAGTTAAGTGTCAATATATAAAAAAAAGATAGGGCCAAAAATATCCATCCAGAGTTTGGAGATGGAAGGCAAATTGCAGGTTTGTCAATAGCGTGTTTGGGAGCATTTTAAATAGTGAATTACTTGATGCTAGCTATTGTAAATATTGGTTTAAAGGTGCTATAAAATTGATGGTGCACAGTTAAACCTTCCTCCAAATCCTGATCTATTTATGCTGCCTCACTTAGTGTGAGATCCAAAGACCACTGAAGGTAATAGGAGTCTTTACCAAGTCGTTAAGAAGCACAGTGTAGTTTCAACAAATGCACATAATCTTGCAGTAGGAGCACAGTACATTTTCTTACAGTTTTTGTTAAATTAGGCATACTATACTCCAGAGCATGCCTTTTTTTTTGAACATGACAGCAGAGAAAAATGGCATAGAGTGACATTCAAAGAAGACTATCGGTCTGCACAGCTTTTTGTGACGTAAGGTTAGACAATGAAAACAGTATTCAACTCCCACCACAAATCATAGTGTGGGACATGGTGGCTGAGGTCTGCATCCTGAGCAGACCTGGGCTGAATATTATTTTGAGTAGGAACTGGGTGAGGTTTGCTGTTTCTGGTTGAGGTTTTGTTTGCAGAGTCCTTCATTAAATGCTGGATCTGATCAGAGTAAAACATTTGAGCTGTGACGCCAAAACAATGAACTTGAAAAATGATTAATGTAACTTCAACCCAGTCCAATCCCCACTCTGTGACATTTGAAGGAATTCCTTATCACATTGGCCCTAGTCTCTACAAAATCTTATTTCACCTTCTCAGAGGCATTTAGTGGTCCCAATATCCATACATTAGATTAACTCCTAATTTAGAAGCAATGAATTATTATTGAGAGCTAAATTTCACAAAAGGCTTAACATCATCAGCACAGCCATATTTTCCAAGGATTTAATGTATTGGATGTATATGGAAGAGTTTGGCCAGCACTGTCCTAACACTTTTTTATTTTTCTTTTCATATAGATACTTAAACGGAAGAAAAGGTTTTATGTATTGTGAGTGCCTTAAAATCTGGCTGAAAAGTACTGAAGAATAAATGGGAATTCAGGCTCCACAAAGGTAAATCAGAGTTTTGCAGTTGTTGATCTGAGTGGAACTGGCATATGTAGGTTTGGAGAGCTTTGAATGAAAATCCATTCCTCTTGCAAAGACAAGTACTTAATTCAGCCCAAACATCATGATCCTTGCCTGGAGTATTAGTATACCTGAACTCCACATGGAGAAAGGAATTAATGAGAAAGAAAATCCAACAGGAGAGTTATTCATGCTCATTTGCTTTTGGTGTAGCAGTCTATTGTAGTACATCTGCATTTTTGCCCTTGTCTCCCCATTTTTTCCCCATCCTTTTCCCAGGGAATAGTGAAAACAATTCTGCTGTGGGCAAGTCTGGAACCTGTCTGGTTCTTCACCTGTGGTTTCCATCACAAAGAAAACTGTGATTAAGGGTGACAGGGCCCTTAGGAGACTGGAAGGTGAGATGGCAGCTGGAGAAGAAAATGACAGGCCTCTAGAATTATCTGTTCCCATAGAACAGGTGTCAGCAATCACAGATAAGGCAGTGCCTGGAAGTTTCAGTGCTCCAGGCGGCACTGAGAGGGGAAGATGTGTTTGCAAAAGGGCATGTGCACTCAGTTATAGAGTGCATGTGTTGTGCTAAATGTCCTTAAATCCCTCTGGTAATGCAGCCGTCTGTAACAATAAATAGCAAATAACTATTGTCTCCTCTGGGACTACAGCTATCATGCTTCCAAATAGGAGTCATCTTGCTCTATGTTGAGGTGTAAGAGACCATACATTTACTGTGAGTTCTGGGGAAAAACACCGAAACACATAATTTAACCTGAAATCAGATTGCTTCTGTTTACACAGTTTTGCATAAAAGCAATAGTAAGACTTTTAAAATCCCAAGCAGCCCACTCCTCCCAATTATTCTAGGTTTAGAAACACCTGATAGGTAAGAAATGTTTGTGTGTTAGAACTGAAAATTGTTATTATTGGTCTGTCTTTCCATTCCACTTCCTGCCCCCTTCTTTCCAGGGACATTCTCATTTAAAATTTCCCCCTGAGAATCCCTCATTGTGCAATTTTTATGATTGGTAGGAGGATAAGAGAGTGGATAGATCAGCTGAGAAGTGAGGAATCTAGCAGATTATGTACATATATAATCTTTTAAAAGTGAGGAGCAGCTTGCCTTCTTTGTTTTAAAATGTTCATGTATATTTCTGGAGAAGAGGATGATGGAACATCTAATAATAGCAAAGCATTTTATAAGCCAAACCAAGACACTCAGTGTCTTGAAAGTATTTTACAAACATGAACATAACCATACTTCATGACTCATCTGTAAGGTAGCTATCATTATTTCTCTTGTTCAGACGGGGGAAATGGCATCTAGAGAGACCAAAATACTCAGATAGGTAGCATATGTTAAAAGATTGGCGGTGATTAAAAGGACTCGTAAATTATATTGTTACTTCAGCTTACTACCTGAAGTTATTGGAATACTAACACCCTGAAAAAATCCAGGATCATATTTCACACCAAAATACACAGAACCAGAACACCCCTAAGAAAGATGCAAGTAGTTCAGAGGCTGTGAAGAACACTGAGGTTTTCTGAGCTGATCACAAATCTCAGACCAGGCTCAATCATAATAAAACATTCAGAAACTCTCTGAAAGCTAACATTATTACTCACTCTTGCCCAGTTATTTGACAGTTCTTTCACATGTAAACTGATAATTCTGTTGTGGATCTGGGCACAGAATTCAGCAATGTAGAAACCTGCTGCCTGCTTGCTGTTTTCCAAATAGGTGCTTAAACCTTCAAAAGGTTGCAGTGATTTGAAATTTGAATGGGAACATACTGATTTCCATGGTTTTGAAGCAGCCTTTTAGAAAGGCAAAACCTGTTAGATTAATTCCTAGTAAAGAATGTATTACTGATCACTGAACTATAGTATACTATGAAAAGTCCATGGGAAGCCTGTGACACAGCTGAAAGCTGAATTCTGCAGTGAGTTTGGTGAAGGACAAAACTGGTCTTCCTAGAATCTGGTAAAACCTTCTAAGGTTTTAACCTCATATTAAGCTAATTATCTTCATCCTTCTCAAAGAAAAAAAAAAAAAAAAA
>NW_009647849.1:1062124-1074154 GCF_000708025.1 Charadrius vociferus
TCAAAGAAAAAAAAAAAAAAAAAAAAAAAAAGCTAGTCTAGAGCTCTAGAATCACATCCTAAATATCAGTCCTAGATAACAGTCACAAGCTGTGGGGAGCGGGACTTAGAACTGCTGTGTACTTCATCAATGTAATGCATGCAACACTTACAAACCTAAAATCAGGATTTAGCAGCTCATCAATACAAAGATCAAGGCGTACCCAGTGTCTTTTCCCTTTCCTCTCTGAGAGAAGTGAAAAATGGTTTCCCTCTGGCTAGAAATCTAGCATGTCCACTGTCATGTTCATCTCGGACTGCCACATAACCCAGAACTTCTTCCTCTCTGTAGAACCTTAAATCACTAACTGCCTCTAGGACTAGATTTCCGGAATGGTGCCTTCACCTTTTATGAAGGTGCTTTTGTCTGTAGTAGTATGGAAGTACTGAGCATTTGTTTCTCCATCATACCTTCTAACAGCTTGTGATCAGTCAGCATATCCACCTTGTGCCAAAAGCCAGTCACAGAATCGTTCTATTCCAGAGAGTGCTGCCAAAACCTCCTTTTTTATCTGTCCCCTTTCTGTATTTGTCAAGGCATTTGGAGCTAATGCTTTTGGCTCCTGATCTGCACCACTGTGACTCCTAGTCTTCCTTCCGCTATATCACACTGCATCTCTAACTGCTCTGCACTTAGGCAGAAGTAAGCTGCAGTATTGCCTCTTCACTGCAGACTCAGTTCTCCATAACCTGATGAGAATGACTTAATGCATTCTCATGGTTTCATGTGGGGTCTGTTTCTAATTTCCGCTTGTCCTTTAGCTCTTCATGTTCTTCCAAGAAATCTTGCTCTACTATTAGAAAGCATTTAGTCTGTATGATGCTTGGTGCTCAGCTTGACTTTCTCCTTCACCCTGAAGAAATCTTGGTGCTGCAGTAGCATTAGTCAAGCTACTTGTCCGTGCTATTTAGCAGTGAACGATGCTTCTGTAAGTCAGATACTTCGAAGTGCCAACAGTAACATCTCTTCATAGCTACTGACTAGTAGCCTCTGTTTATTTACTGGGCTCAGCACTGTTCTGTACCTTTCCAACATCTGGTTACATTTCACCAGCCCAGCACTGCTGTTTATCCCTGTTGCTTGGATTTTATCAAGCTGTAATTGAACTGGTCATTGCCTTATTAACACAGCTGAAAATATGGCAGTGGAATGACTGACAACCTTTGGCAGTGCATATATGCCGAAAATCTTCAGACTTCTTCCCAAGTCCCTATACCTAGATCCACTGAAAAGGCTTTTGAGGAGGACTGTGCTTTCTTGTAAGAGTCAGGGAGAAGTAGGATGCAGAGAGGGGCCACAGACTCCACCCAGAGGGTTTTTTTTTTCTGACCACGTAGGCTGTCAACTCTGTCTTATTCTACTCAGGCTTCTGAAAACATCTCATTTACAAGGGGCGTGCTTAGAGGCTTTGTAGGGGTATTAGCACAGTCAGTTCCATTACAAAAACATGACATCTGTCTTTCCCTCCTATCTCCTCCTTGTCTTTCTGCTGATCACTCTTAAACTCTGCGGAATCACTTTCTATTTTCAGCTTTTTCCATTATTTTTGCACATACCTTCCACCTCCTGTCCTGTTCCCATGCTAGTTGCTTTTCTTCACACTTTCTGTGGTATCTTCCTCCACTCCCTTTCACTGGTACATCTCAGTGTTTATCTAATTGTTCTTATTTTTTTCCATATAAAATTTTAATTCCTTCAGTGCTTTGCATTTGCTCTTCTTCTTTACTTTTATTATAACTTATCAGCTTTTGAACTACATAGGTCTTAAAAATCTTACAAAAGGGATTAAATTATATCCATACTATGAATAAACTCAGATGAAAACTGAATATTGTAATGTCTGAATGTAAATGGCTTGACAATGGTATTAAAGGGATCAGTTATATCTCGAAGTGCTTTAATCAGAGCTACAGTTTGGAAGAGAGTAATCCTACAAAAAGATTCAGAGGTGCATGTGTGTATGTGTACACATATACGTATGCACGTACACGCTCAGAAAAAAAACCACATGCAGTAGAAGTAACTGAGTCAACTGTTGAATTGATACATGTAAGACACTTTTCCAAAGGTTTACAGTACATTGGAGTGTCCACGTGGATGATGATTCACATCTATGTGCTGGCTGGAAGCTGCACTTCTACTATGTGGGCCTTTGTAAGCAAGAGGTCTGTTATGTGCAAGAAGGGAGACAAGGCCTTGGTGATTTTTTCCTAGTTCAGCTTTGCTTTTCAGAGTTAGTTAATTTAAAAATAGGCCAATTTACAACGTTTCAGAATATCACAGCCCGTTTTAGAATTGAAACAGGCTTGATTTTCCAGTTAGCTGCAATTACTGGTAAAGGAAAGACACCTTGCCTCAGAAAACCACCCTCCATCAGAGGTATATAATTCTTCGCAGGTGCCAAAACAAGTTCTCCAACACTAAAATCAGTGAAATAATAGACACAAATACAAGTATTATTTAATGTCTTATTTTAATGGGCAAGAACTGTTTCTGTCCTTTAAAACACAGGGACAACCACTCATTTTCCTTCCATTGCTCACTGAGCAGTTGGTTTATTATAGTCTGCAGGGAGCACACAGGCGGTGGTCAGATGTTAGCAGTATTGATGTATTTAAGAGATCAAGCAAGGTGTTTAGTTTAATAACAATCGAGTTTCTTATTCACTTTTAATTATCTCTTTCACGTGGCTCTCAAAATCCCCACCATGTTTAAGATAAAAAACAAAGAGAAGCATCCAATTTAGTTTCATAAGGCTTCCAAAACATGGAAACCAACAAAACTGGGATGAGATGTGGTCAGAAAGCAGTTCATTAGTCATTTACATAAGGAAAAGTAAACCTCGCTGCTCCTTGTTTACTTTGGTCAGATGTTGGTTTCCAGAGTCAGTGGCAGGGACACAATAGTTCTAGATCCTCCCACATTTTGCCTCAAAGAGCTTTTCCAAATATTTCATGTTTATTTCCCCTTATGCATAAGCAGTTATACAGTTGACTTGCCTAATGTCTATATTAATTTTGGTACATTTTTAATTAGCAGATAGCTAATTAACGTAGTATAAGGTTATCTTGTTAAATGTTAATTGGATATGTAAACATTCTTTACAAGTTAATATTCAGAGGAAAAATATGTAATATGCATTTGTTGCCTGTGTCATTCTGAATTAATTACATGACAGCCAGATTTATCCCTTCCCAACTTGAGAACCCTCAATAAGTACTCTTTTAAGAATCAATTGATACTTAATTAATATGTACTGGCTGTCCAATTTAATTTAAATTAGTTCTTTCAGCAAGTTACAGCATTGCTGAAAGACACAGCATTCCCCCTGTGACACAGAGCATTTTCTGCTGAGAGCACACGAGGGTGCTGTGAGAAAAGGCTCAGTGCTGCTGGCCCATTATTTCACGACTGGGCACACATCCTCCTCCTTTCTTCTTATCAAACCAAAAACTACCCACACAGAAATCTTTATGAAAGTTGCATGTACTGTGCTGTATCTCATTCCATGGGGCTTCATATTGCTCAGGGCTCTGTGATCACTTCCTACCTGGATAGTGTTTATTACATTAGATGATGAGGTCAGTAACCTTCACCCCTGATCAGGTAGGGAGCGAGGTCCATATTCCTTCACTCCCTTTTTATGTTATCTTCATAATATCCACTGATAAGATACGCGTAGATTTAGCTCATTGTTTCAGTGCATTGATATTCCTAGCTACAGGAGAACAGCATGATTGAGTCCCCGAGGGGCTGAATTCTGGGATGGATGCATGGCAACGACATTCACGTATAATTTATTATGTGTATGAAATCCTTAACATCAGCAAAATGGTCTCAGAGTTTGCCTTTCCTTTCATCACACAATAAGGCTGTTAATGAATAAGAAAAGTCTCTGCATGCTGCAGTTTAACACATTCTGTGCCCAAGCAGCGGCAACACAGATCTGAACAGCTTTTCTGTCTGCCCAGACACAGATTCTCTCCTCTGTACATTTGCTGCTAATGATAGTGGTTTTAATTTTTGGAAGATTACATCTCCAAGGATGCCCAAGCACTTTATAAATAACAATTAAGTATCACCATGCTCGGGTGATATAAAGATTACAGGCAAGGTAACTGAAAGACAGAGGTGAAGCCTCTTGCCCAAAGCCACAATGTGATATAATAGCAGCTCCCAAGAGCTCTGACTCTCAGTTTCTCACTCTAAACACAAGATCACACTTCCTTTCTCAGCTAACTGCGCTAACTGACCTCTTTCTGGACAGGTGATCTGTCATCATAAGAAAAATAAAACCCCTTGAATTCATACTGGATCCTGTGAGGGCCTGGTCTGACTCTCGGAGGTCAAGAGAAAACATCCCTTTTACCCTTGTGTGGCATCAGAATGACAAATGGTGAAGGTTAAGGGTTTGATTTTCATAGGTGCTTGGACCCTGGGCCTGCTAGTAACTTCAGGAGGAGTTTGAGTGCTCAGGCTTTCTAAAACCACATCTGAAGCCTTGCCCAAGGTCACACAGGCAGCCTTTTGCAGTGGTATGGCAGCAGTAAACTTGTCCAATTGTCTTGTCTCTGAGTTTGCTGGTGTTACTAAATTTTCTTCTAAGGAGGTTTACCCCATTTGTTGCAGCTGAAAAAGCTGTTCTTTCAACTTGAAGCAGCTGAAAGAATCTGAATACATTGTATTGTAATCATTAAATACCAGTTTTCTAACGGATATAAGCAGAACACCTATTTTTAGTTAAAAAGCTGCTGTTGGGTTACACAATATCTTTTATGGCTGAAGTAATGCAGCAAGCTGGCACAAACCAAATGGTACTTGACTGTTTGCAAATTGAGCATCAACACAAACAGCAGGTGGTCACTCAGCTCTAGACTTTCATGCCGATTGTTGTAATAATAGCTATAGTAATAATACTAAATAAATAACACTCAGCAATCTATACATTTTTTTCATGGGGGATTTGAATACAGAAGGTCCACTTTTACAATTCAGGCTCAGGCAATTATTACTTGCAGCTTTATTTTTATCATCACTTTCTCCATTTTCCTATTGTTGAAAGTTAGGATTAGTATCCCTGTATTCCTGTAGTCAAGACCTTCAGATCAGATACTTTCCCGTAGCTCCAGGGTGCCTTTTTATTGTACATGATTGCTGCACCAAGTTTTGTCGAGAGTGAATTTTTTAGTCTCGTAAACCCTAAAAGTAGGAACATGTGATCCACTTAAAATAGGAATCATAACTAAAAATTTCAAAAATAGGCATGTATCACAGTAGTATTCTTACTGCATTTCTCCTAGTTTCACTAAATATTAACTGATCCAGTTAGCTTCCCTGTGCCCATCTCTGGGCTGGGGCAAGAACTGAATAGTCATTCACTTCGGAGCATTTTATGACACTGTGCGTAGATACATGAGGATAATTCAGATTATCATGTAACAGCCAGGAATTTTAAACTGGAAACCAGAAATTAGGCTAAGAAAATCTCTTGGTGTCCAGAAATGCTGAAAACTTGCAGGTATCCATCACTATTGGCCCACCTTCCTCTTCTTCTTCTTCTTCTTCTTCTTCTTCTTCTTCTTATCATCATCATCATCATTGTTATTATTATTATTATAACATATAGCCAAACTTCTGTTCCTTGTCCCCACTAAAGAGCACTAGTGACCATGAGGACTACTTGTGGAAGAAGATGCTAACCGATACAGAGATGGCCCAGCCTGTCCCTGAATCAGCCTGAACGCAGTTTTTGCAGCTCTCACTGTTAGGCACTTAAAATGTCTGCTGTTATATTTACTGTGAGGAGAGTTTGCCTCTACAGTCATTTGTCCCAACAGGATACTGGGAATATATCAGTTACAGACCAACAGACATTGGTCCCTATGTGACGGTTCCCATGTGCTTGTCAGACTCCCATCCTTGCTGATGCTGATGTGCACTAGCTCAGCCTGGTACAGGAGGATCTAACGATGTAATAGCATTAACTGCTTGGTTAAGTCCACCCATGTGGTAAGGATGACACTGGTGCAGAATGAAAAGTCTGAGATAAACGGCAACTCAGATGTAGAAGGAATAAAAAAAGCTGATAAAGTGAAATTCTCAAAGAATCTTGTGGGTCTGGAGGAAGAGGGTGAAAGTGAACATCATGAAAATGAAAGCAACAAAGGCTTTATCTCAACAGAACTTAGTTTTATATATACAGTAGCATTTATCTTGTGCACAAAAGCCTTCCCAGGGGTGCTACAAGGCATACCCTAGAGTAATGCAACACCCAATTATCACTATTAGAAAACAATGAAAGACAATGTTAATGTTGAACGTATAAAGCAGGTGCAAAGTTTAATTTTTAATCACTTTCAGTGCATTCCCATGAAATTTCAGATCCCCAGAAGCAAGCAATATACAAATGCAGCCTTAACAAGTATAACCCAGCAGTTTACTTCTGCTAGAAACAGGCTAGCCTTTATCCAAATATTCTGGTTGCCCCAAACTGTAATTTGAGGAGACCTATGTCTGTCTACAAATTCATTCAAATATTTTTGGCTGAACAAAAGAGAAAAGACGATATAAAAACATTTCAGTGTTGTTTGAACTGTTTGAAAGTAGATTTCCCTGATCAACTAAGCACACACAAAACAGGTTAATATGGGATTTCTAGTCTGAGGCACTGAAGCATGAGCTTCTGAGATGAAGTTCCAGAGACCGTGGACAGGACACATCCCCATGTGATGCAACTGCTGCTTTAGCATACACCTGCTTGGCACAATAAGCACTTGGCACCAACGAAAACTAGCTGCTATGAAGCAGGGAAAGCATGAAAAAGATTTAGCAGCCACTCTTGCAAGTAGATGTCGTGTGATTTCAGATTATCAGCTGGCCAGCCTGAAAAAGAAGCAGGCATTGTACTTTTACAGGTGTAACATACAGGAAGATTGCTGAAACTGCTCTCAAAGAACTGCAATTCCCAGAATTGACAACCCCAAAGATCATACAAATACTTAAAGTGAAGCATTAAACAGGGTCTTGTCAGCTGAGTGGCATGTCTGTTAAACCTTCTAAAGCAACACAATCAACTACTGTCAGAAAATTCAGATTCATATTTGTGTCAACATTTGTGCTCTCCAGTGTCAGCTGAGATATCCTCTTCTATGCTTGTCTCCTGAAATGATTAGTAGACCTTGGGAGAGTGAAAGCTATTTTTGTGAGCAGCTGGTTCTGCTATTGTAAAATGAATCCACTCTGCATTCTTCTGAAATCTGGTGACAGGTAGGATTTTAATCAAAAATGGCTGGTATTTCACGGAGAAGGGGAAAAAGTCGGGAATCTACAATGAAGGCTACATTTTCCAAAGGCACTTCAATCTCTGTGGCAGAGATGGATCCACAGTGCCCACAGAAACTCTTTATTCTAGTCCAGCAGTTTGCTGCAGGAGGTGGGAGCTGTGCTTCTTGCCCAGCCTTGGCGTACACCCTTGCATTTGGTCTCTGCCTGCAGAAGAGCGTAATGTGGAGCCGGGGTAGCACAGGGGCCAGGCTGGATGTGTGCAAACCTGTGGGAGCAGATTTGGCGAGGCTGACTTTGCAGACATACTACCACCTACCTACTCAAAGTGGTCTTCACGGTGCAATGCCAGCCTGGGGACACTTCCAGGACTGAAGTAGGCAGAGGGCTTGACAGAGTGAGCTGGGGCAGGCAGGCCCTAACACTGGAGCAGAACAGATGCCACCCCTGTGTGGGAAGGGAGGCTGTGTGGCCATGTGAGTGTGACACAAGCGCGGGCTCCCTAGCTGGTGATAACCAGGGAAGAGCCGTGCTCCTTGTGCCTGCTCCACTGGCTGTGACAACACAGAAGCTCTTTAAGTGGAATTAAAAGCCCTTCCTGCCCTTAATACGCGTGAGAACAAAATGAGTTCCTTTAGCAAGATACTCTCATTTTGTGAAACTTCAAAGAGAGCTCAAACTCTGTTTCTTCACGAATAACCCAGTTTGAGTATTATGACATTAATAAATGCATTAGAACTATTTTTAAGTAAGCAAAGACTGGATGATAGTCATCCAAATTAATGAAGGGTATGAACTTAAAATTGATTATGTAAACCATACTAAATCCCTGCGCAGATTTAATGATTTAAATTCAAATTTAATTTAGATTTAACTCAAACACTAACTTGAATTAAAGCCACTTTAATTCCGAATGAAAGTGCCCAGAATGGGCTTTAGTATAAGTTAACAAATCTGTTCTGTGCAAAGATTTTCTTAAACTGCATTATTTTTTCTTAGTGCCATTAAGTCAGTAGTCAGTAGATGGAATACACTGGGCTCGGAAAGAAAGCTTATGTTTGGAAGTAGACGATGACTCACCAAAATGCATAAACAGCCCCCAGCTATAAGTATAGGAGAAAACTAACATTTTTTAGGCTAATTGAATCCCTCAATGAGAGCTTAGTCTTGCACCTTTTGAAAGAAGAGGAATTCCTTTCTCCCATGTGCAGAACAGTGGGCGGAGGCCTTGAATCTCCCCCTTTTACCAGCCTGTTGCCCCCTAAGGACAGAACTGAAGGGCAAAGTAAGTTCTCAGATTGCCAATTCCCCTTATTGGAGTCCATAAAAAACCCCCAAAACCAAAACAAATACCCAAAGGAAAACTTGACGGCTGCAAAGGAGACAGAAGCTCCAGGCTTTCCTCTGTTGCAAGACATTCATTTCTCTTACTCAAATCTCTGTATTTATCATACATATTTAGGTCACTGACCAGGGAAGGCCATCCATGTGTTCCTAACGAGTTCCTCACTGGGTGCAAGCTGGTACGAGCAGCAGAAGGAGCTGCAGAGCCGTCTGCTTCTGTATGCTCTAGATCTGACTTCCTCCACTGCACTTCTGCTGTTGCAATCACCCAGCTGGATATAGTTCCAGTTTATTTCATGGTGAAAATGTAGCACTGCAGTGGGTGTCCCTGTCCAGGAGTTCGCACTGGGGGCTGTGGGGTCTTCTGTGAGGAGAGGCTGGGGCTGCCCTGTGCTGGGCACAGCTGGTTCTAGTCATTTCCCTAACGGTTCCAGCAATTTCCCTAATGGCCCCACCCTGGGACACAGCTGAACCCATCAGCAAGGCTGGTGGTGCCTTTGGGGAAACAGATTTAGGAAAGGGCAAAACCCTGCTCAGGTAGTGAGGAAAACAGTGTGAGGTGCTAGAGCAGGAGGTACTGGAGCAGAGATCTTTCTGTGGAGATCATGGTGGAGTAGGGGAAGAGTGTGAGGAAGAAGGAGCAACAGAGAGGAGCTGTTATGGGCTGATGACAACCTGTGCTCCCCATTCTCCTGTGCTGCCTGGGGCAAGAGGACAGGAGGCAGAGGAGTCCAGGATGAAGGCGTGAAGTTGAGGTCAGTGAAAGAGGGGATTATGGCATGTGAGTGTGTCTTAATTTTTGTCTTTGTTTCTTGTGATCCTACTCTATTTTTAATTTGCAATAAACTAGTTTATTTTTCCCCTAGTGAAGTCTGTTTTGGCTGTGATGGTAATTGATAAGTGATCTCCCTTCTTTGTCTTGACCCATGAGCTTTTCTATCTTATTTTCTCCCTTGGCCTGTTGAGGAAGGGGAGTGTGAGAGTGTCTGGGTGGGTGCCTGTGCAAGGCCAGCCCACTGCTGGGACTTATATTGGCTGGATCAGTGCAAGTTTAAAGAAATGCTGTGAAAGCTGGTGGTGTTTAAACATATGCACGCTTCTGTCTTGTAACAAAGACCTCGGATGGTGCTCTGACAGACACCTAGAATGTCTTCCTGAGGCAGCAAGAGGGTTGGTTGCCTCTAGCTGTGTGTCCTGTCTTTCTGCTAGGGACCACCCTGCCCAGGTGAGTGCTACCTGCCACTGTTCCTGCACCATGAAATTGGTGCCCCTCAGCTAAGTCTAATCAAAACGGGAATGGTAACAAGAGATGGAAAGGATCTGTTTAAGTTACAAGTTCACTTCTCCTGGGTCACTGTGAATGTGACAGCTTCCCCTCTCTCATGGAGAAGATTTTGCTTGCATAAGGGTTTCTGGGCTCAGAGCACAGGCTGGCTTGGGTGCCTTTGCAAACTGCCTACCCTGAGCAGGCTGGGTTTCTCTTTAAGAAAGCACGCAGTGTACTCTAGCTTAATGGTATGTGTTAAGCAAGAACATCTGCTTATGAAGAGATAGATATGCTGAAACATTTACTGATGTTTTGTTTCCTCCCCTTGTGTCACCTGAAATCTATCATCTCACTACGGTATCCCAGTGCAGTCCTGCTTGCAAATCTAGGGAAGCAGGGCAGTGGTGCACAGCTTTTAGAAAATGATTAGTGATCTGTCAGGCTAACGTCTAAACATGGGCACTGACTCAGATGTGTTACCTATAAATCTGTTCATCAGCAGCTGAGGAGCATATGTGCCTCCTCTTCTTTAAACATAAAAACATTAATTACATTATATTGTACCACAGTAATGGGCAACATAGTGACAGAGGCTTGCCAATACTTTAATTTTAACTGTAAATCTGGAGGGTCTGAAATGGTAATTCAAGCTGCTTTAAAAGATGAAGATAAAGCTGAAGTCAGGTATGTAGGAGCAGGAGTTGATGGAGGTGGGGAGGAAGGCATGGAGTGTTACCATAGACTGGATGAAACACTTGAGAGTAAGATAATAAAACTACAGTCTTCCCTGGACAAGGGACAGGCGAGAACAAATTGCAATTCGGCTAATGGTTCCTCTTCTGACTTTCTGCACTAGTTGTGGGGTAAACAGGTTTCTTCTCTCCTGCTGTTTGGTCTTGGCTTCCTACTATTTGATTTTGCTGTCCCTCCTTTTCTCTCCCCTGGTGTAATTATCTAATCACAGAGGGAATGCTGAGCAAGTAGCCCTTGGTGTCCTTTCTCTGGCTGGATTTTTCATTCTGAATAGAGCCCATGAGGAGAAAAGATGAGGTGCAGCATACAGCTTGCACCGTCTTTTGTACCTGGATAAGAGCAATGAGGAGCATTCAGATTATTTATCAGCAGAAGCAGGAGGAATATCGAAATCTGTGTGTGCCATTAAAATGAAAGTCACCAGGAGTATGTTCTCCTGTTGCATTAGGTGCTGTACCATTGATTGTTCAGAGGGTTTATAAGGTAAAGCAGTCCTGCTGTTATGGGCAAGACAGACTAGAAGGCAGCATCTGCCAGAGCTCCATGCCACAGCTTGTCCCACCTGTGCTCCTCCCAGACCTGACCCAGTCCTGCCTGGCTGCTACTGTGAACCAGCTGATGCCCCTGAAATCAGTGCAAAGACTGCAGCCAGAGGTCTCTGCTGCAATTGCCCCAGTCTGCCTCGTTATGCCCCAGGTAAGAGGGCAATCACGTCTCCTTCTGAAATTATGCAGATTCCCTCTGAACTTTCTGCCTTCAGTTTAGGATTTGCCTGCAGTGTTTCAGAGTCATCTGGCCATGCTCAGGTTACAAATATAAAATGTTGCAGCAGCCTGCTTCAGATAGAGAGTTGGTGTTGGTACTACGTCTTTAAAGGCTTGTCTCCCTGGTCACTCGTGTCCACTCTTTAAGGAGAAGGAGGAAATTATGCTGGAGATGAGACTCTACTGCAGGGAAACCTACACCTTTCTCTTCTCATTTGTTTATTCTCTAATTCTTCTCTCTTTTACACCAAATTCATCTCCACAAGAGTGACAAAGATGATGCCACCTGTCTGCATAAGAAAACAAGCACAATTAAAGCAGAACAAACTGTTCAGAGTCATACTTCTTGTGGGCACAAATCCAGAAGGACATTTTCCCTTTGGAAAGGCAGCTGTTGTTCAATGTAGCCACTATTACTCTGCAGTCCTGTTTCACTTTACTATATCTTTGCTGGTCAGTTTTCTTGTGTAAAACCCCCTGAAGTGGATTACCTTTTCAACAGTTTGTGAAAGTTTTTCTCTGTTTCAAGTAGAGCACCACATGTTTTTAAAATAACACAAACCTATAGACAGTGAATGTTCT
>NW_009647849.1:1074206-1085158 GCF_000708025.1 Charadrius vociferus
CTCCCCTCTTCAGTTAGTAACTCAACCCTTTCCATGCTGCTTCTCCCTTCTGATGTAAGAAAGCTTTCAGAAAGTCAGCATTTGAACTACAGATACACTGGCCCTGACTGAGCAGTGCTTTAATCCATCTAGGTCCAGCTTCAACTGGCAATGTTTCCAGAGGTATAAAAAGGGTAAAAAGCTGGTGTACTATGTACAAATAATCCAGGCCTGGACTGCAGAGGTCCCAGTAAAGATATGTAGTTTAGAAATTCCATAAGGTCCATGATATTTTTTTTGTTTTCCCAAAGCCGGAACTGTGACATAGGAAATGCTTTTTATTTGCTGCTTGGCTAAAGGAACTTAACTGGTTGCCAGATGTATTAGCCTAGAGAAGAGCATGTAGCAGCAGGGGATAGCAACCCATTTGACACAAAGTACAGGCTGATGTGCAGGGCAGAGATTGCAGCTGCTGTGCGGTGTGTTTCTGCCCTGTCAGATCAGCACAGGATGTATCTATCATAGAGCAGAACACTGAATATTCGCTGTGCACTGGACAGCAATATTTCATTTCATGCATCATTAAGAACCTGCATTGATTCCAACTAGTCATGTAACCTCATCCTGCACTCACTTTAAAGCAAAAAAAAAAAAAAGGGGGGGGGGGGGAAGTCTCTCCCAAGTCAGTAGATAACTTTAAAACTTTGGTATTTGAAGAAATAGTCTTTCTTAGTGTCATCTCTCTTGGCGACCAAGATGCCAAATGCAATACCCTATGACTTGGAAAGCAGCAAGGACTTCAGTTAGGGTCTGGGTCTTGGTCTACTGTAACATAGTTAGGTTTGTTTAGCACACATCTACTTTTTGGTCATGTATTTGCAGGAGGTCTCTGTCAGTGTTGGAATCAGTTTGATTTGGTGTAAAGTTCAGCTCAAATATAATAAAAAGAGAGGAAAAATATCAGAAGAGGATAAACTGGCATGGTAGCTAGTGTTGGTCTCAGCAGCTGGCTGTGAAGCACGTGCTCCTGGGCAACCTTCTTTGGTGCTTTCTG
The DNA here is from genome assembly GCF_000708025.1 of Charadrius vociferus. NCBI lineage: Eukaryota > Metazoa > Chordata > Aves > Charadriiformes > Charadriidae > Charadrius > Charadrius vociferus. The sequence continues at coordinate 1,075,240 of NW_009647849.1, forward strand.
GTACGACCATGTAACAGTGCTATGGACAATAGTAAGAGAACCATATCAACCTAAAAAAAAAAAAGCATCTTTGTATGTATTCCAACTTGAAGGCATGTAGTAGATTTAGCTCAATCTACTGCAGGTGTCTAGAGCTATATCTGAATTTGGGGCCTGGGTCTAAAGTAAGAACGATAAAAGTATTCAGCAATACTGAGGCTGATTTGTCCAATGCTAACACTTCCATGCTTGAGAAGGCAAAATGCCCTTCTGATGGAAGTGTAGAGATGTTAGAGAATGCTGCCTCTCTTTCCAGGATGTACTGGGACAGTTGGACCATGCAGGATGGCCTTCCCTAGGGTCTTCTCTGTACTGTGATGGTGATGTTGGCCCCATTGTGAACTCATTTTAGGGTGAAAAGGTGCCAGGCAGAGTGATCTGGGAAGTCTCAAACAGCTCTTTCTTTTCAGTGGCCATTGCTTGTTCCTAACCATGGTCTTTTGCATGTTCTAACATTTCTAGCTGAATTTTCCAAGAATCACATGCATGTGTCACTCTAAGGGAACCTGCAAATGTTTACCAGTTAAACGAAGGAGCCCTGAAGACTGAAAGTGCTGTACACATTTGCTAAATGCATGGTATTGAAGAGGAATGTTATTGCGCGTTTATACTAACAGTCTCTCCTCCTCAACTTGGGACGAGGAAAGGGGCAAAAAGATGAAAGTTTAACCAGGATCATTACCAGCTGCTCTTACTGGCATCCATCTTTCCAGCAAGAAACACTCTTTGCAGGCTTATTAGCTGCCTTCAACAGGAGAGACAGCCTCTTTGCCACTAATCTGTGCATCAACCTGTCCCAGCATGTGGGGCAAGGTGTTAATAAAAAGTAGTATCATGTTAATATATTATTTACTGTTTGAGTGAGACACAATATCCTTCATAAGGTATGTGGCAAAGACTGTGAGGGATGCTTACTCTCCGTGAATAGGCTGGGTTTATTGTATGTCATATAGTCCAGAGTAGAATAAGAGCCTTGCATTAATTTCTGACAATAATTTCACAACAAAATTTGCCTTGTCCTTGTATTTCAGTCACTGTTTGACTTTTTTCCCCCTGTATCTTCAGATCCCACAGCATCTGGTGGCAAATCAAACATGGTAGAATGTTGGTTTTGAGCTTAATAATATTTTCCAAGTCATTTATTTACCAAATGCTCTTGGTGGAAGTGTTTTGTTCTGTATGCTAACAGGTGGTGCGTACTCAATCTGAATGTATGGGCAATCAAATCATAGCAATAGGCAAGTCTCTCAGGGTGTTGTGTTGAAATTGGAAAGTCCTCATAAATTCAGACTGCCTGTTTTGACTGTCTGAGCTTCCTGGCCACTTCTTCTCCCAAACATGGGCATGGATTTTGCTATCACCTTACTTTAACTGTTATGGTTTGCTTTTTTGTACCTCTTCTATTTATATTGCAGGGCAGTGATGGCCTCTATCAGGCAGAATAGTGAGTGGGCTTATCCAGTACAAAACTTCAGCTAAAAATTCAGGATTCAGCTAGAAAGTTGCCTCCTCATCTTTCTTCAGACCCAAGTCAGACCTCAGCACTCTGTGCTCTCTCCTTGGCAGGCTGAGCTTATCTTTAGAGCTTGCCAGATGTATCTCGCTCTTTAGGGGGTTTACTTTGTGTTCTCCCATTTTCAGTGTCTACAGATCTCAAAGGGAACAGAAAAATAGCAGTAAAAATGTATCATTGCTGTTCTATACATTGCCTTTGGATGAGTTCACAGCCCAGTTTAAGATTAGTCACCTAAATTCTATAGGACAAAGAAAATTAATAGAGAAACATTGTAAGCAAAGTGGCCTTTTTCTTTTTTTTTTTAATTGGAATCTTTCAAAGAATGATATTTCTTTTAACTGATTTCATGTTTTCAGAGTATCTGCAGATATGGGGAGTTACCCATCATAACCTCTGTGACACCAAAACATAAGGGACCTATGCAATATTATACTGTTTATAAAAAAAAAAAAAAAACAAACAAAAAAACCCAACCACACTAGATAAGTTACATGTCTCTGTTAGTCAAGAAGAGAGAAAGCTGTTATAACAGTATCAGAGGGGACTGTCTGAAATCATGACCCTTCTAACTTCAGAGCATTGGGTAAATTCTAACTGTAAACTTAGACATGGAAGTTTCCTGGTGGTTTGTGGTGGTTTTTTTTTTTTTTTTTCAATCCACCAATCAACAGGAGCAGATGCAGATTGTTTTTTGGATAAGACATTCCTCTTTTGGAATGATTTCACATGCTAACTTTGCTTGGGAACTGCTCCTGTTGGTGACCATGTGTTCAGCACATCTGCTTTGGCTTGTTGTTTTCTCTGAGACTGACAATATTGTGGCAAGACGTCAGAGTGAATTGAGGTGAAGAAAAAGGAAATGGAAAATTAACATGAAAGAGCTGCATTGCAAATCCAAATGAACCCTGAGAGACTTTCCATCCCTTGATCCTCCATGTGTATATTAGGGTATGTGTACAGGGATTTGAAGAGGTGGGAGGAACTGACAGCCTTGAAGTAATACTTGGGCCTGTCTTGTCACAGTCAAAAACTGAGCTCAAGCAGACATGCTGGGAGGATATTTCTGACTGCTAGCCCACAGGAGAGGATGCCTTCAAAAAGTTGGGAAAAATCCTGCCAATGACTCATCAAGGCTAGTTTCACTGTTCACTGCATAATGCACTCATTCATCAAACTGAAAGGATTTCAATCAATATTGTCAAACTAAAAAGTTATGTATTATATACACATGCACACACAAGTGCACTCAGTTATGCATAACGTATGCGATGACCATCATCAAATAAATTACAGAGCTGGGTGCCAAACTGAATTTACTGAAAATCCCTCTGTCTACCTTTCACTTATTTGCACTGAGATTCCCGCATAAAATTCATTACTTTTTCAGCTGCTTCAAACAATTATCAATTAATGAAAACGTCTGAAAAACAAACAAAAAAAAAATTAACTTTTTCTTTCTCTCTTCAGCCTATGGCTCCTTCACCAAAATCACACTTTTGAAGATGTCAAGGAGGCAGTCGCACCATAGAGCAAGTCTGAAATCTGAAGTCAAGCCAGCAGAAGCTCAGTTCGGGTAACAATTTGGTGCTTTGAATAAGATAGAGATGTTTGCACAAGGTCTAAGGCTAAATCTAACCCAGAAATCATTTCATAGGGCAGTCAACAGTAGATAAGTGATGCCTGGCATATAATGTTATATAATCCTTATTTATGGAAATGTGGGTGGAAGTATGGACTGAGTGATGTGACTGAGTGATGCATTCTGGGTTCTGATCCTCATTCAGTCTCTATCCTGATGTCTGCAAAGAGAGAAGTACTGAGAATACATATTAATTCTCTTAACACTCCCTTCCTTTGGACTATAGATAAAGCTGGTTGGAGAGAGGAGAAAAAAAAAAAGGTGAAATAAGGGGTTTCTGTGGCCATTAGCCAATTCAATAACGTTTAAACAGTGCGTGGAAATAATCTGATTTTCTAAAATAGAGGCCAGAGTTACAGATCTCTGCCTCGATTCCTGACACCTCAGCAACTCTGCTTCATGGCACCCTGCCTGGTAAGTGAGAACATGGAGACCTTGTTTTCACCATTTGTGGCTCTCAGCCACCTAGATGCCTGGCCACTAATAGTCCTTAATGGCCCTGAGCATCTTCATCTGTGGCTTCCACTCTCCTGCTATGCCCGTGGCACATCCCCTCCCCTGGTCTGGGACTTTTCATGGACCCTGTTTTCAGCCCTCAGCTCTGCCTGCTGTGTATGGGCACCATGGGACTGTGCCCGCTGCTGCAGGTACAGCCTGGCTGTGCTGTCTTGTCTTCTGGTTCTCCTTCCCTCGTGGAGCAATGTGGCCCTTGCTGGTCCCTGACACTGGAGTTTGTGGTCTGATACAGCCAGTTAGGCTGTCATTCAGCATTTCATGCAAGAAGTTTGAAGCTTGGAGTGTTAATTGTGAATTGAATTAAACTTTGGTATATTGCTGCTGTTCATGAACTGGAATTGCTACCCTTCTGTGAACTAATCGACAATCAGGAAAACATGGTCCTGGAATACCGTCTTCTCCCTCATAATTATCAAGTGTCTATGAAAAACTGTAAGAGCTGGTTGGCTTAACAGTACAGTTCTGCTGAATTCTGCCCACGCATCATCTCCCACAGCGTTAAATGGGCAGAGACCTCCTACCTGACTTCTCACAGTGTCAGTTGCTAGCTCCTGCCACATGGGCAGGTAGGTGCCATACAGTCATGTCTGTGTGGCATCTCTCTCTAGAGGTACACAAGAGAAGAGTAGACTGATGGCTGGCTTTTAAGGCAGACCACTGATGCAGATGACGATTAGGTAAAGAATTTGCCTGTCAGGTTGAAATCTCACTCATATGAAGCGTTTTATATTGGGATCTCGGAGAATCTTATAAGAGAGAGATAAAAAAACCATAAAAAGACATGAGAGTTGAAAGGATTTTTTTTTTTCATATGCACAAATGGAGCAGCAAGTCATGTAGTAAACATTTGATTTGACATGGGATATGCTTTCCAGTGCTCAGACTAGAAAAATACTTGTATACAGACTTTAAATTTGAGCATAATGAATAGGCTCACTGGAGTTAATGTTAAGCCAGTACATAATCATTTTATTGGTTTGGGGATGGGTGCACTGAGCATCCTTCAGGAAAAATACCTTCCATCTACTTACTCGGACTGAATGAGGCAGGCTAAGCTCATCTGCCTTGTGCTTTCTGTGGAGGATGCTACTCCGATAACAATGTCTGCAACTTTCTGAATTGCTAATCCAGGCATCTCAACCAGTAAAACCAATACCTGGCATCACCAAAGGAGTGGCGGAGGATTACAAGCTGTGTGAAATTAGAATTGGGCGGGGTTGCCAAGCTAATCTGTTGTGGTCACCATAAAATGAACATTATTTTAACTGGGTAATTGTTCCTATTAAATGTAGGGGGGGGAAAAGAGTCCCTTTTTCCTGAAACTTTGTCTGAACCCTCTGTTTTATTAATTTAGATGCCTTTGTAGAGGCAGTTTCTGTCTCCTTCTCCCCTACAGCTCTTCTCCCTCGTCTGACCTTGTTCCCCTTCTCCATTCATTTGGTTTTCCTGGTGTTCCTGATCTTTCTCTTCATCTCAGAAGCTCCTGGGCCCTTTCACCTTTGTGTCTTACTACTTGTAATGCTTGTGAGGCTCCTGTTGAATCTGTGCATCGCTCCCTGCTGGATGGAGGCCATGCACGTGTTGCCAGGGGCAGCAATCTTCACTCCAGATATGCTGGCATCCCCCCAGCCCTAGGGCAGGGGTGTGTGTGTGTGATTCTGAGATGTAATCACATCAGTTACTGAGCTAGAATCATGCTGAATTAACCAACAATATAAGTGAACAGTGTGATCTTCTCTCCTCCTGTTGGCAGTAGTTGTTGGTTTCTATACCACAGCTCACCTCTGAGTTGAGTGAGTGAATCTGGTGGCTGGATTCTCATCTAAGGTGGTGGTACTAGGCTAAGCTCAAGCCCTCCTTCCAAGCCTGGGAAGAAGCCACTATCTTTACCTCTTTGAAGTTAAATACAGGTTTCCCAACACTTCATGAAGAGCCATGCACTGCTGCGTCAGACTCATCAGCATTAGCAACATTCCTCTCTATCCTGCAACACGTCCAGTATAAACATGTGGAGACCATGCTATATCTTAGAATATCTTTCAGTCTTCCCTTGACAGTAATCGAGTACCAAATACTGAGACAACATTTTTCAGATTACATTTTGGTAGGCTTTTAGCAAAAATAGGGTGCTTTACCACCCACAGGCTTTGGAGGTTTTAGTTTCTGGAGTATTTAGTTACTAAAAACCCGAATCCTTGCCTGTTCATTCTACTTTTGAGAGACAGTCAGCAATTTTCCTGCTAAAGGGACTGAGTATCAAAGCATTTGTGCCAGGGTCGACCTTATTGTGACTGGAGTTCCCTCCTTGAAGAAGGTTGAAAGCTGTATTGGCAGGCACAGATGTGAGAGGTTTATTGGAGGTATGGGAACGCACATGATGAACTGCAGTACTAGGTGAGGTATTTTATTTAGCATTTAGCTTTGCCTCACGTGTCTGCAGCCTATTAATTCATTCCCAGGAGACCTATTGTAATTTTCCAGACACCTGAAAATTTTGAAGCAGATGTCGCTTTAAACAAAACCAAAAAACTTGGAGACGTATCTGCTGATTCTTACTGGTGTCTGAAAGCAGTAATTTCTACACTAGAATTGCTCATTCTTAAGATGAGAGAGGGACAGACTCCAATATCTGACTAGCAGCACTATTTTTTACATTTAAAAACAGAAGCGTGGAAAAGGGAGGTCTGTTATGTTGAAGGAGAAGGAAAGCTTGGGAGTGAGTGCTTGATTTTAGTCCTGTAAAGGACTGGAATAGTCAGCTTCAAACTGGGATGTATCTAGATATGAGAAACCTTTACATAAGTCTTTCTTTTAGCCTCACTCAGGCCAATAATGAAATTATCTGGAAGACAAATAGGGAAATGCACCAATGCCAAAAACATTGCTAAATGACACTTTAAGTAGGGAGCTTGTCAGCAGATGGTGAACACATGAAGAATTTTAAAGCTTTGTTGTCATAGTATGGTTATAACCTCCTGCTTGCCCAGCTCTATATATTAAAGTTTGAAACTAAATAATCAGTGTATCCAGCTCCCTTGCAATCTAATAGATCTCCACTGCTCACCCAGTTTTCTACACTATTTAAGGACAATCACAGAGGTAACAGTATCAAGGTGAGTGTCCATGGTTTTCATTACCTGCATGTATAGCTGACAGATGAATAAACTCATTTTCCCAGTGACCCCACTGCTAGCTTTTCCTGCGGGAAGGTTCAGGATGGTGATTGCTCGGTGTGGTGAGAGCTGTTGGGAAGCTGGATGTGATGCTGTCTAGCAGGTTGCCTTGTCCTCCTGCACAGCATCAGGTCAGATGTCAGAACTGAATAAGAGCAGGGGAAAGCTGGCAGCTCTAGTTTAGCCACCTTCAGACTGGGTGCCGTTAAGCCTGCTCAGGAAGGCACTTTTTCATCCCTTTTCTCACAAGAAGAGAAGAGCATAAGCAGTACTGTTTTTCTGTCTTTTCCACTAAACAGTTAAGAAAACAAAACCACATTTAAAAGCTAAATGTCTGAATCTCTCCCTGGATGCCAAGGTGGTGAAGTATTAAGGACTTTGCTGGCTCAGTCAGGTCACTCCATGAGCATCAGAAAATTAGGCAGTGGACTGTGTTACCCATCTGTCAAGAAAGTTACCAAACAGCTTTCAATTCATTATTTTTAGGAGGAACGCAAATTGTCTTTGCTTAGAACAGCTCTACTGCAGGCCAGAGTCTATGCTCCATAAAGTGATGTTGTTCCAATGCATCTTTGTTGGCTTGTAACAGCTGAGGATATGGCCTATGCAAATTTTTGCTTGAACCTTGTACAATAAAATGTTTTCGCACATGATGAATATTTGGCATCTTGTAGTTCCAGTGAAATAATGAGATTATGATTCCTTAGGTTAACTCTTCAATGTTTGAGTCTTCAACAGCAAACTTGCAACAGTTCCAATTAAATGAGTTGTGTATTTAATGCCTTTTTCTCTAAGCTGGAGAAAATGGTTTGCAATAGTTATAGAAATACAAAAGACTGACATAATAAGATTAAAATGTAAAATCAAACCATGTATCTATAGATATGTGAGAAGACGTTGAGTTGAGAGGAAATATAGAGCACACTACATGCATGGCAAGCTTGTGTAACATGACCCTATTTGTGATAGGAGCTTTCCAAGACATGATGTTTTTGAGGTTCTCTTCCCTTGGACTGTCATTCTCAACCTCTCCCTTCTTCACAGGCAGGCCAATTACTGGGATAGCTCAGAAGTTTCTGTCATAACTTGAGCAGTTTCTCAAAACAAGTATCAGCTTAAAAAAAGAATAGACAGAGGAAACCGAAAAAAGCTACAGGGATATAGCTGGAGGGGGAAAAGGGAGGGAGTGTCAGTTGTCTACTTCCAAAGCAATTGTGGATATGGATTGCATGGAAGCCTTCTCATCAGCAGGGAGTCTGACAGGTCTATCAGGGGAGAGTTCATCTACTTCTATAATAGTAGTTATTTGAACAACTAGAGATCGATATGGTTTCTAGGGGAGATGCTGCTATTTATTGGGAAATAAGAGAGAAACATTGGTGAAAGTTTCCTTTCTGTTTCTACAGTAACCACCATGAGGAGGACTGTGTAGATGTTTACTGTAGCTGGGGTTTGCGCATAGTGGTTCAAAACTGCATGGCTACAGAGCAAAAGCAGTCTATGCTTGTCACATATGGAGTGCCGCTTGTTTTGCCTCGAACTTTTCAAAGCTCAGAGTGATCAGCCAGTGGGCATTAAAGTGATGAGTTAGCACCTGAAGATCACTTATGAAATAAAAATCGGCTCTGAATTTGTATCTGCCTCTGGCCAGTGATGTAGTGTTTGGATGGGGACCCACCCATGCCTGCCTGCAAGTGATTCTTGCAGCTTCTTCTGCTTCCAGGCTTTCTGTGAATCGCTTTGTGTGCAGAAGGCAATGTGTTACAAGCCCAGGAAACACTCAGTGCCCAATGTCAGCAGCTCGTTTCTGTGTAGAAAACAAAGATCCTGATAGGTGGTGGGCAAAAGGTTTAGATTGAGCTCTGAATTTCCTTGAGAAAGGGGGTCCATCTCATTCATTGCAATTAAAAGACTTGGGTCTGTCACCCCACATGAAGGAGTGGGGGTGCAAGGCGCTGGTGCCCTCTGCCACCTCACACCCTCTTTTCCTCACAGAAAAGTCATTTCTATGAGTACCCGCCCCAAAAAAGCAACACACTTCGGATGTGGGCACTTAAGGACTGGGATCTAGTTGAGTTACAATTAGGGAGACAATAAATACTGCTGCATGGTGCATCATCAAAGCCAGTCAGGAAGACTTCTACGGTGTTAGCAAACATACCTGCGATATCTTTACCTTAAATGAGCTGTAAAGCTGTCTGCCTCTCCTTCACTGTTTACTTTGTGTTACCATTTTCTGCACATGTGGCAGTATTTTGCTGCTTAAAGAGGTGTGTGTGATAAGCTCATGAATAACAAATGAGGATTTATGTTTGTAGATTGCGAAATAATATTAACGCGGCTATTACTTCTAATCTTTGCTTTTGAATGATGTATTGAGCTGCAGGTAATCCCAGAGGGATATTATTAGGGTCTGGGTATTGAAAATGTCTCCTTCTTTTGTCTTCCCTGCTAATAAGTGTGGAATGGAATGTGGAAAAGTGAAGAAAGTAGGACAAACACAGGCTCTCTGATTTAATGTCTTATTTTATAGTCTAAGAGCCCTACCAGCTGTATAATATAAAAGATGAGAAATTCTGAAAAAATGAACCCAAACTACCTTTTTTGACAGAAACAATGAAAGTCTCTCCATGCTAAAGCTTGATCTCCAGTAATGAAGACTGAAATTAGCTGTTTCCAAGAAACTTTCGTTCATTTAAAAACCCCAGTCTTCCTTACTGTTTGGAAATGAGCAAATACATATTTTTTTTTTTATTTGCAGCTTCTGAGCATCAGAACTGGAAGGTGGACTGAATTTTGCAGCCCAACATTTAAAATTATACTAGAAAAAAATAAAGTGCTTGCAGTTCTATTGGCACAAAATTGAATAGATTGTCTCTTCAAATTTACTCCTCTTTATCTGACTGTGATAGGATGCTATTTCTTTAAGAGGATGGATCTCTGAAAACTGTAAATATAAGAGGACTCCAGGACTGTAAATATAAGAGGAAAAATATGATGTCTGGGGTGGTTTCATGCAAATACATCTCTTCCCCC
>NW_009647849.1:1085202-1120971 GCF_000708025.1 Charadrius vociferus
AGCTCTCTAAATCTACTGTTCATTTCACAGCTTCAAACAAATATTGTTTGTTATCTTTGCATATCAGTAATACTGCTCTTAACTTCCATTAGTACATTATTGATGCGTATCTGTTGATAGAGCTGTCTGGACAAAAGAGGAAATTTGGGGGCAGAAGGAGAAATACTTGATACTCATTTCTCATTCGGATAGCAGTTCTACTGTATATCTTTCCAAGATATGCATCAAAAACAACTCCAGCCAGCCTGCAGGGGTGGTTCAAATGTCCTAGCCATAGGAATCGTACCTGGGGTTTGTACTGGGCCACAGGCAGCCTTCTGTGGGCAGCCACAGTGCTTAGCATGCGCTTGTGCATCTGCCCCAGGGAGCAAGGTGCTCCTGGAGAAGGACAGGGAGTAGAATGACTGCTTTTCTATGTATGGCCTGACACAGGGCTGGGAAGGGCAAGCAGGAGGATGAAAGCAGAGTGGCAAATACAGGTGGACTTCGGGTACTCAAAAGGACCGACCCCCTTGGCTCTTCTGGAGGCGACTGCTCTCCCCTGTCTGTGTCATGGCAGCAGCCTGCGGGCGAGAGGAAGGTGCTCAACTGTCAGGGCAAGCTTCTCTGAGTGACTGGTAGGTTGCCATCTTCTCTGGGGAAACGGTGGCTGCAGGGAAGTCTTTTGCAGGCTTGATCTAACTGATGGACCACCAAGCCACACCACATTGCATCACCTGCTCTTAATCCTACTAATGACAGAAATGCAGAGACCTCCCAAGATATAGCTATGCACGAGATCAACTACCAGCGTTTTGTCTTGCACAGTAATGTAATGCAAAATCCACCAAACACTGTTGAAAAGGCGAGCACAGACTCCTACCTCCCCCTCCTGAGCATCTTCTAGCAAAAATATTGTTGATGGCTCAGCTGAAGGCAATGCAGGTTTGCAAAAAACTGGATGAAAAGCCTACAGCACTTGAGAAGCTTGAAGTGTGTAGAAATTTAAATGCGATCCCTGGTGTAGGGCAGATCAGAACTAAAGAAAGTTGTGGTGCAAGGCTGGCTGGGAAGGAGCAGTGTCCATTTTTCAGGAGCAAAGTGACTGCAGGTCTGCAGCTTCTGTGTGCTCGTGACTGAGGACAGTAAAAATGACGGGTGGATAAGGGGTGAAGATTCGGTCCCTTTGTCCTTTCTAACTTTAGTCTGGGAAACAGTTTAAATTTCAGTGGGAATTCTTATTCTTAAAGCTAAGACAGTCCTGTCCTTGAAAGCTGGTAGACCTAATTATGACAGGCTTATAGGGATGGTGAATAGATCATCTTTGCTTCTTGAGTTAATCTTGATATATAATGCATGGCAAATATTGTCTTGTTTCTTTTAAAAACCGTCAGTGAGAGGAGATTCCAGGGACGGGAAATGCAATCTTTCAAAGGATTAAGAGAGAGCTAACTAACATGAACCAGATCATTAGCTTTGTATTTTCTGTTCCACCTTCTGATGCCCATATTTCACTCATGAGGATGAGTTGGAACAGCTCCAAAAACTAAGTGGAAATTAATTTCTCAAAGGCTGATCTGGAAGTTAAGATGCATTTCAAAATCACTTGCTTTACAGATCCCATTCATTTGCCCCGAAGAAAGAAAAAATAATGCTTTATGTAGCAACACGAAGTACAACTTAAAATGAATATGGGTGGGCCACTACAGGAGGCTCAGAGGGGAACCAGCCAGCAGCCCAGCACTCCTGTGAAACACTACATCAGCCATTGTGATGGTGTATTTAACATGTTGAAAACACATCCTTAAACTTGAGGGTTTTTTTAAGGAAGCTGGGAGGACAATGCAGGGAGGATTGTACACACTGCGACTTCACAGAAGATTTTAAGATATCAAAACCAGGTTTTTGAAGAGACCCCCTACATTATGAAAACTTACCTTACAGAAAATTCAGGAAAAAAAATCAAAGGTTTGATTTTGCTTTCAACATTATGCTCTCTAGTGTAGACTATTGAATAACCTATTTTCAACATGAAAGTAACATTGATAAAATGTTACAGCTCTTTTCTTACTCTAAAGCATGTTTTTTTATGATATATGAATTGTAATCTTTCTAAAATGTCAAATTTATGGAAGATTTAATTACTGAAAGAATAAGATTTTGTGACAGAAAACTGCTTTGCAGAAGGTTCCACAGAGCTGTTTTGCAACTAGCTTTAACATAAGCAGTTTCAATTGCAAACAAAAAAAGGCAGAGGAAATTAATCAGGTGTTCTTCATTGTTAGAAAGTTTCTCTTCTGAACATAGCAAAGCTCCAGATAAACACAGCAGAATTAGGAAAAAGTAGGGTGGTTATAAGATCAGATTCTAGGCTCAGCCTCAAATAATGTCCCTAATCTTAAGGCTGAGAAGTAAAGGGAAAAATACTGGTGCTTTGAGTTATGTATACACTTAAGGTCTTTGCTGAACTATGATACGAGACTGATGATGATAAATATTGGGAACGTGATTAAAGCATGATTGCATAGAAATGCATGTGTATAACTAATATTAGGTAATTAAGATCCATGCATTCTTCCTAGCTATGCTTACAGATAGGTAAGAGGAATCACAGTGAAATTGATACTTTCATTTTCAGCTTTGCTGAAAAACCCTCTGCTGCCACTCTTTTCTGTGTGCCATGATTGTATTTAGCACCTCTAGACATCTTGCTTGAAGTCACAGGGCAGCTGAGCAGTGGCATGTCATCTGGTTTCATATCTAAGCTGCAGGTCATTTTGGAAGGGATTTCTCTTGTCATAGGTGCCCTTGCAGAACCGCTTCACCACTCTGCAGGCTGAAGAGGAAATACCAGTCACATCAGGAGAGATGCTGGAGCTGAGTAAGGTAGCCTGATCTGTTCCCTATGTGACAACCAGCGCAACTAAGAAAAAGCGATGATAGTAGTAGGTGACTCTCTTCTGAAAAGTACAGAGGCACCCATTTGCTGACCTGATGAGAGACCTGTGGAGAGGTGTGCTGCTTACTAGGGATGTCACCAAGAGACTACCAAGGCTCATACACTCCTCTGACTCTTATCCACTGCTGTTGTTTCATGTGGGCACCAGTGATACTGCCAGGAGCAGTCTGAGGAGTATCAAGAAGGACTACAGAGCCCTTGGAGCAGTGGTTAGGGACCTTGGGGTGTGGGTAGTTTTTTCATCAATCCTCCCAGTCAAAGGGAAGGGGTTTGAAAGGGCCGGTTGAATATGTCAACAAATGGTTACAGGACTGGACATAGTGGGATGGCTCCTCTCACTGGAGTGTTGGAATGGAAGGATATAGGCTCTTTAGGAAGGACGGGCAGGGGAGATGAGGAGGGGGAGTCACCCTCTGTGTTAGTGACCAGCTGGAGTGCACGGAGCTGCCTGGGAATGGATGAGAGCTTCTGGGGCAGGATTAAAGGGAGGGCAGGGTCAGCTGACATTAGAGTGGGGTTCTGCTGCAGGCCATCTGACTAGGAAGACCGAGCAGATCAGGGCCTCTATAGACAGGAGCAGCTCCATTCACAAGCAGCTCAGTTCACAAGCCCTGGTCCTCATGGGGGACTTCAAACACCCCGATATCTGTTGGAGGTACAACACAGCAAGGTATAAGCAATCCAGGAGGTTCCTGGAATGCATTGATGATAACTTCCTGCTCCAAGTGATAGAAGAGCCAATGAGGAGAGGTGCTATGCTGGTCCTTGTTCTCACCAGCAAGGAGGAGCTGGTGGGGAATGTGAAGCTCAAGGGCAGCCTTGGCTGCAGTGACTATGAAATGGGGGAGTTCAAGAACCTCAGGGCAACAAGGAGGATGCACAGCAAGCTCACTACCCTGGACTTCAGGAGAGCTGACTTTGGCCTCTTCAGGGATCTGCTTGGTTCAGTACAATGGGATAAAGCCCTGGAGGGAAGAGGGGCCCAAGAAAGCTGGTTAATATTCAAGGATCACTGCCTCCAAGCTCAGGAGTGATGCATCCCAACAAAGAGGAAGTTGGGCAAAAACCCCAGCAGGCCTGCATGGATGAACAAGGAGCTCCTGAACAAACTCAAACAGAAAAAGGAAGCCTACTGAGGGTGGAAGAAAAGACAGGTAGCCTGGGAGGAATACAGAGAAATTATCCAAGCAGCCAGGGATCAGGTTTGGAAAGATAAAGCCCAGACAGTTAAATCTGGCCAGGGGTGTCAAAGGCAATGAGAAGAGGTCCTACAGCTATGTCGGTGATAAAAGGAAGATTAGTGGGTCCTCTCTGAAAGGAAACAGGAGACTTGGTCCCCCGATGTATGGAGAAAGCTGAGGTACTCAATGACTTTTTTGCCTCAGTCTTCACCAGCAAGTGCTCTAGCCATACCACCCAAGTTGCAGAAGGCAAAGACAGGGAATGGGAGAATGAGGGACTGCCCACTGTAGGAGAGTATCAGGTTTTAGGCCATCTGAGGAACGCGAAGGTGCACGAATCCATGGGACCTGATGAGATACATCCGCAGGTTCTAAAGGAACTGGCGGATGAAGTTGTCAAGACGCTATCCATCATATTTGAGAAGTCATGGCACTCTGGTGAAGTTCCCACTGACTGGGAAAGGGGAAACATAACCCCCCATTTTTTTGAAAAGGGAAGAAAGGAAGACACAGGGACCTACAGTCTCACCTCTGTGCCCACCAAGATCATGGAGCAGATCCTCCTGGAAACTCTGCTAAGGCACATGGAATATAAGGAGGTGATTGGTGACAGCCAACAATGGCTTCACTAAAGGCAAGTCATGCCTGACAAATTTGGTGGTACTTAAAGGTGGCCTACAGGAAAGATGGGGAGGGATTCTTTATCAGGGATTGTAGTGATGGGATGAGGGGTAACGGTTTTAAACTGCAAGAGGGTAGATTTAGATTAGATACTGGGAAGAAATTCTTTACTGTGAGGGTGGTGAGGCACTGGCACAGGCTGCCCAGGGAAGTTGTGAAGGCCACATCCCTGGAAGTGTTCAAGGCCAGGTTGGATGGGGCTTTAAGCAACGTGGTCTAGTGGGAGGTGTCCCTGCCCATGGAAGGGGGTTGGAACTAGTGATCTTTAAAGTCCTTTCTAACCCATACCATTCTATGATTCTGTAATAGGATAGGAAAGAAAGGATCAAGTACTGCAAATATGGTACAGATCATTTAATCCTGACACTTTGTACCTTGATTCACATTTCAAGTGCAAGTATGTCTTGGGGTAAAGAAAATGCTGATTCTGCAAAAGGAGATGTCAAAATCAGTATATTTTAATAGCACTGGATGTTAGCACTGACATTTCAGTGTGACCAGCTTGTCAGATGAGTTAGTGTGTGCCAATCTAATTGAGGAAAATGCCCAGTAAATAAGAGCTAAAGACTTGGGAGTGACTTGTTCCTTCCTGCTTTGGGGAAGCACCGAAGAGCAAGGCAAGTTGGCCAAAGTCTATGGAGAAATTCTTTGCATAAATGCAGAACTAAGGTTTCCAAAGCTGCAGTGTAAACCTCTTTCTTAAGGTTTAAGTTAATTTAAAACAGAAAATGCAGTACCCATTAGAAAGCTTCCCTTTGTTCTAGTCCTAAAATGCGCCTTTTCATCCAGTTGAACCTATGTGCACTGGATTAAAGCAGTAATTGCTAATCATTCTTTTGGTTCAATGTTAGTCTGGACAAATTATGGCAATTATCTACATCACAAATACATGTAACAGTCTTTGATACTTTCTGTAATTGCGCTTGAAGTTCAAATGCCTGATGTTTAACATGGCCTATTCCATTAAGGTTTATTGCAAGTAAAGTCCTGGTGACTTCAGTGGAGAAGGTTCACACCCTTAGATATGGTTCATCTTACTTCAGAGGAAGATTTTGTTTTATTTTAATTCACTAGATGGTAGCAGTGTACAAATTGTGTTGTGTAATTTATTTTTTTTTTAATTTTAATTAGACTCACATTCAGAACCGTCCTTCATTTCCCAACCCATCCTTTCTGAGTCTTGTACTGGGGTCTTGAGGGGAAAGAAGACAAAAAGTTTAAAACATCCTTCTGAAGGGACGCCAAATTTTGTGCCATCCTCCAGATGTTTTCTTGCAAGGAAGTCAGACTGCATTGGAAAAGTACAGCTACTGATGGTCAGAGAATGACATCAACATCTAAGGCTGAGCTTAAATACTTTCATCCAGCCAGCATATAAAAAAAGAATAAAGAGACATGAAATTTGCCTGTATCACTTCCACCAGTTTTTACTGACTTCTCTGCAACGTGTTAGGCAGCATGATTAAATGAATGTCCATTATGATAGTAGTCAGTCCTTGGCAAGCCAATGCAAGGGACAGTCTAGTTGACAATAGGCAAGAGGACTTGTGCTTCCAAACTACTAACCTGGGATACGGTTGTTGCTGAGTGTAATCCATTTTTGTCAACAGTGGATGTGCAGATAAACAAGAAACAGTCATTTGAAACAGATGTTGCTATTTTGTACACTTTTGTCCTACCTAATACACTGTGCCCGTGCTAGGGTTAGTCTCCTGATCTACATGTTGCTACACAAGCATTTACCATTTCTTGGGAGGCAGGCAGGGAAAATTTTAACAAAATGTTGATGGTCTTTCTCCAGCAACAAAAATTGTTTTCAGACAGGTTGGTATAACCTTTGACATTTTACTTTTATCACTAGCATGCCATGTGCTTTCAGTGATGATGGCCAGTCCTGAGTGGTGCTCTTAGGGAGCTGGTCACAGCCAAGTGTGCCGCTAAAAGGGCTGCTTCCTGCCAAAATGCTTCTCACCATCTCTCCAGAGAGGCTGTATCCCTTTGCTTTCTCATCTGCTACTCCCTACCTCTTTTCTCTCAGTTTCCTCTACTATTCAGGATCTTCCAGTATGTGAGGTTTATTACAGTTATCACAGTGCTAGGTTTAGCCAAAAACTAATTCCAGAGAGGGTGGTGTGCTGTTGTGACTTACCTGTAGTTTGGTATTACATCTTATCAACCACAGAGGCGGCTCCTCTCCAAGGTTGCCTGTTTCTGCCTGTCTGTGTCTTGAACAATCACGGTCAAGCAAGCTCTCTGTCTTGGCTAGTGCAGCAACTTGAAACTAGCTATGTTTTTTTTAAAAATAGACAGCACTCATAGTTCTAAATTTCATTCCTAATAGTTCTGCTACAATATATCAGAGGTGAAAGATAGAAATTTGAAGTGGTCTATCAGAGAGGCTTTTTTAGCCTAAAAATACATGATGCTAAAAAAGATTAAGATATATATGTACTGGTAGGTAATGGCCAAAAGTAGCAGAGATATGATTAATACAACCCTCCAGTGAGTAGCTAGAACTAACTGTAGTTATCCAATATCCCCATCTGATCCTAGTGGGATGCAGATAGGAGCCTTATCACTAACTAAACCAGAGTCCTCCTGACTGAATCCGATGGGCTGATACTGAGATCACTTTGCAGAAGCTGCTCCATATAAAGCTTGCAGCAAACATCATTTTCTGATGGTACAATGAAATAATTCCAGGGGACATTTGCAGGAGAGTTTTTAGAATTCCTTCAGGCAACGATTGTGGAAGAGAGACTGTAATATGAGTACACTCTTGCTTTGTGCAGAGCACAGTGAGATAGGCAGAATTAACATTGATGGGAGAAAGCACACTCAGTTTTCATGAAGATATTTAAAAATCTGCTATCATTGTGCCTATTTGAGTGGTTGAGTGGCAGGACTATACTGGGTTTTATACTTTATTTTTGGCAGCAACTGAGATACTGAATTTTTAAAATGTACATGCATATGCAAAAAAAAATAATCATTGCAAATGTCATACCTTAATGGCTTGTCTATTTTATAAGTCTGTATAATAACCTGGGTAATAATGAAAAAAAAATCGAGTCAGGGCCACAAAATTCACCCTAAAATATGTGATAGAGGTGATGATAAAATAAGACAGTCAAGATCAAATTTCCATTTTCTTTTGGTTCTTGTTATTTCATACTTGCTAACAAAACTTTCAAAATGAAGGTCCCAATCTAAAATTTCAGCACACCTGATTCACACCAGGAAAATAACAGGCTATGCTGAAAATAGCAAACAAAATATACCGGTTCATGTTACAAGTATGTGAATGAGGAGAAAGCAGGGTATATGCTGATTCTGTGTCACCCTAATTCTACAGCTATCACTTAGGAATTAATAAAATATATAACATGACTCTCTTGCAGCTATATTCCTGCCGGCTGCTGCTTTGGTGATACATTGCAATAATATGCCAGTGATGATATTCTAGTAATAAATGATGGTAATATACCATCAGATCGTCATCACTCCAGTGATGTACTATTGCAATACATCATCAGGCAATGGAGTTTAAGCATTAGTGGACCAGGCAAACTTCAATATACATATACTAAACACGGTGTACGACATAATGCACCGTATGCACTGTGTATGCCTGTTCAGCAATAACTGTATATGAAATGTAAACTGCATATACAGTTTTTTTCCTACTCGTTTGAATACTTAAAATCTAAAGGGAATGTGAGTGTTCAAACAATTCTAGAATAGAATTGCAGAATCATTTAGATTGGAAAAGACCCTTAAGACCATTGAGTGATGGAGCTGCTTGGGAATCAGCTGTCCAGATTTCCACCATCCTGCATTGCAATGTGAGTGTGTTGGGTGATTGCCTCTCATAGTACTCATGCACCAAGTTGATATGTAGAGCCTTGGCATGATAGGTCAGGGTCAGCAGGCTTTGGATTTAATTTGTGACTGCTTCTCAGCTTGTTCCTAAGACAGTGATTACTGCTGGAGGGCTCTCAAACTATTTTGTGAGTACCAACCAACTCTTCTGCACTAATAGTATGGTACTACACCTGATATGCATGCAGATGGACCAAGTAATTGGAGGGAAAAATTGAAGATCTTTCTCATTCCTTTTTCTGATTCCTTATTTCTTTCATTTGGCAGCTGTCTTCACTGGAAGCTTACACAGATGTAAGGCATCACAGCAGTGACATTTTCACTGAAGTCTGCTCAGATGACCTAATTCATAGATTTATCTCCAGTGAAATTTCCTGAAGAACTGATGCATCCTAGCTCCCAAACAGTGATGCGAGTTTGGGGAGTCATGGTAAGTCACCTGCCTACAAGTAGATTTAAAAAGAAGGGAAGATTTTACTTTGGAAGCCAAAGTGGCAACACCAATGTTAGAGTCAAGGGAAGAGACTCCTTTTTAGATAATAAAGTGCAGTTTCAGAGGTTCAGTTTTGATGACAACAGACCAGAGGATTAAGTTATGCACTTGAAAGATTTTTCTTAGCTTTTCTGATACTGAATTTCTCCAGAGGAATTCAGTACCAGCCAGCTCTGCGATCAATAAATATGCTAGTGATGGAAAATGAGGGAAGGACTTAAAGAATCATTAAAGGTCAGCTGATTTGTCTCTAAAGCTCATATGCTCAACATCTGTTTACTACTTAAGAGTCACAGACTGAGACAGTGAAATTCACCTGGGAAAGAGGTTTGATTTTGTATGGCTGGCTGAAATTTGTATTTCCTAATGTTGAAGAATAGTAATTTCTAGGAGCTGGTGTGAGTAGCTTCTGCATGAACAATCAAATTAGTCACTTCTGCTTCCACTGTTCTTTGATGTAAAACAAGTAAGATCGTTCTATTTAAGTTCAAATAAAAAACCAAGCCAAGTAAACCATCACTCACAACGCTTGGAGTACTGCAGTTTCATCACCCAAAATGCTGCTACTGTAAATTTGGTTCAGCTACAAAGATTGCATCTTTTAGTACATTATAAATAAACTTCTTAGGGTACTGTTGCAAGAGTCAATGCCACATGCTGGAAAAAAAGCAATTAGAAGAAAAGCAAACTAGGAGAGGTGAGGATCTGCAAGTGTAATATACATGTTGTAACCCAACAGAGCATCCAGAGCCACAGGGGCAAACTGTACTTCCTGCTGGGCTTGAAACATTTTGTCTGCTTTATTAACTTCCAGTAGTGACAGTGGAACTATAGCCTCAGTTAGAAAAAATATCCGCCTTTAATATAAAGATTCCTAGTGATAAAACTATCACAACCTTCATTAAATTCTTCCTCTGCTTGGGAAGCTTCACTGTTAGCAACTTGAAATACATGTCTGGAATATACACAATTTGGGTTGCTTAAAGTTGAACACTTTGGGTTCTACTATAGATTTCCTTGTTCAGCAGAGGATCCTGCTTTGTGGTGGCTTTTACCTTTCCAGTTACTTACTCTATAGCCAAGTTATTGTGTATCCTTCTATTCTGTTTGACCTTTTAGTACACCTATTGATTTATTTTCTTTTAAACTTTCCAAGTTCACAGTTTTATTTTGTCATCTGGATAGTAATGTTTTACTGAAACCTAGAGTATATTTATTAAATGCTTTTCCCATATCAACCGGGTTAATAATTTCTCTAAGAAGATTAAAGCTACTCCGAGATGTATTTTCCATACTTTATTGATCAGCATGAACAGTAGTGTGTACCTTTCAGTCTCTGTTCATTGAACTGAATACGAGCTTTTCCTTTGTTTTCCCATACTGATGTCAGCCTGACAACCTCTGTTACCTCAGCCATCTTGCCCATACTTTTTAATGAACAAACAGGGAACTAACAATCTTTAAGTTTTCTGGAATTCTCTCCTGTCCACGGGTTACTGAGAAATCAACATTAGCTGCCAAAAAAGCTCCTCAGCCAGCTGCTTTAAAATTCCTCAATGCAAATTGCCCAGAACTTCTGATTTAAGTATGTCTAACTACAGTAGCTGTTGATTAATATCCTCTTTAGTTACAGTAGGAATAGAAAGTATATTACCGTCATCATATAACAAATATATCATCCTTTCTCCCCAGTACAGAACAGACACCTTTATTGAATTCTCTTGTGTTGTTACTAAATAGAAAGGTATCTATTGTGTCTGTTTGGGAACAGACCTATTGGTCTGTTTCAAGGGTTTTTTTTCCACTCCAGAAATGTTTTGCTAAAACTGTTCCTTTATTAATGTTCTCAACTACACATTTTTGTTTTTCTTGTCAATTATCTATCCTCTTTTACTATCAAATTCATCTTTTTCGTCCTTATCAGTAAGATTTACTTTTATGGCTGCATTCACTTCCTTCCTGCTGCAGAGGTTTTTGATTTATTATGCTGAGCTTACTCTGTTGTGTTTTTACACAGATACAACCTTCTTTCTCCTGTTAAGATAAGACATTCTTAAGTAGTTCTTACAGAGCTCTCATATTTTCTGCCTTATTTCCTTCTGGTTGATTTTGCTCACAATGTTTTTTTGGCTTTATAAAGCCAACTTTGTTAAGGCACCGCTGTATACTGTACTGGTTCAAACTTCATTTTACTTGCATATAGCAACATTAGTTGAATTATTACCACCCATATGTCAATAATGAAGCCAAGACTGGTCCTTGGTGTAGGTATTTTCCCTTTATTCAAGAGCACATCAAAGATAAGCAAAAATCACACATAAAACTGATTCATTCACTTCTGATACTGATGTCTTCCTTTCTGGTAAAGGTTCCTCATCTTTCCTACAGGAAAGATCTGGCTGCTGAGTTGAACCAGGAGACATGCCAGCCTCACCAGAGGAGTTTTATAGCTCCCTGTGGGATATGGCAACTCACTCCAGCTGGGCCTGGGCACAGATTCCCCCTCCCTCCTCCCTTCCCCATGGCAGGATTCCCTGGCAGTCCCTGAAATGAGGACAGGCAGCTGTGAGGTGTCCTCTGCCAAGGCGAAGAGCATTAACCCTCTTCTTATCACCCGTCTGATCGGGCCTTGTAGGACTTATGAAGGAATCATTCAGACCCTGTGGGCTCTGCCCCAAAGCTGCCTGGTGTCAAGGGGAATCTCTCCCCAATGAATTCCGTGCTGGGCTGGCTTCAAGACTTGCTGATGTTGGAGGTACATGCTCAGAGCTTGCCTTCTTAATAGGCTGCATTTTGCAAGTTTCTTTGCAGCACTCCTATTCGCTCAGCTGCTGACTGAGAAAATGAGCTGCTTTAAGTATTTGTGTCTACATGGAGCAGGTTCAGGCAGCTCACTGTTTCAGTTTGAAGGAGAGAACGAGCTGATACTCTTCTCTGCTCCCTCTCCTTAAAGCCCCATGTTATGCTCTCAAAACAATACCCCTATTTAGTTTGGTTCCCTGGACTAAAATGTCTGCACGCTGTTTTCCTCACTTGCACTTCTGTTTGGATCTTTACTCATAGCTGCTGTAATTGAAAATGGTTAATGTGCAATGGCTTTGCCTAGGTAGTTAACAGACCCAATTAGGGCTGAGTTCAATATCTGTTATGTTGGAGGACCAAAGAGGATCAAAATCATCTTACATCTTAACTTCAAATCTGGTTAGAGAAAAAAAATCTTTCAAAAGTTCTTTCCCACTATCTCCTCTGTCTCTGAGAGTGCTTGGATTTAGGCGTGTATCTTCAGCAGTTGAACAGCAATGTAAACAAGCAGAATAGCCAGCAAAGGCAAAGGGCTCTTGCAAAGGGACTGCCTGGTAACTCCACTGCAGGCTGTCTGAGTTGCGCAGTCTGCCATGAAGCGGCATTTCTGTGGTCACATCACTAGCCCCTTCCAGCCCATGCTGTGTTTAATGAACACACGCTTGGTGACAGCGTGCTGTGGCTCCAGCGGTCTTTAAAACCCACCATGAGTCACAACATGGCCCGGATCTGTGCTAACCTCTGGGTGAGCGCAGGATGCTGGGGCTACTGGAGCTGGAGCAGGTACCAACAGCGGGGGGGCTTTGCCTGCTCACTCTGCACAGCTGAAACCGCCCATCCCACCTAAAGTCTAAAGTCAGGCTGTGCATCCAAATATGAGTCATGGCATGGTATGTCAAACACATTAACTAAGCTTCTTTATAGCTGTTCTTCCCCCGCTTCAACCAAAAAAGAAAAAAAGAATTCTTTCTATTTTGGAGTTTAGGCTGTAGGCTTAAATACTATATATGCAGGAATTTTCAACGTGACATCATATTTTATAAAACCATGGCAAAGGAAATATATTGAGTTCTTGCCAGATTCTTCCCCCTCAGTTCTGCTCCTCACACAAGGCACCTATTGTAGAGCGAGGAATATTCCCTCCTGATAGGTGGGTTTTGACAGTAGCTTGCTTTTGTGATTGCAAGTGAGCCATGAAAAAAAAAAAAGAAGAAGAAAGAAAAGTTACAGCAAATTAATAAGTCTCCTCTGCTGAATATGTTATTTCCATTAAAATTTTAAGAGTTTGAAGTGACAGTAAATGTGGTCTTATTTTAGAATGGTTTCCATAACACTACGCAACAGTTGCCAATGGCACTTCTGCCTTCTTGTACATACAGACACAGCTATTTAGCTGACAGCAGTGTTTAAGCCATTAAACAAGATAATATTGCAACTGTTATGCAATGGTAAAGCTCGCTCTTGAAAGAAGTATTTGGTGTTTTAAGCTGAAAGTCGACATTTGTTCCATATTCATTTATATTTTCTTTATTAGAAATGTATAATTTAATGTAATATTCCAGGCCCTTAGGGTATACACTCTGTTACCTATAAAACATTCATGCACATTGAACACTTTTTTGGTGCCAGTTCTTGGCTTTGTACATCTGCTATATAATACTGAGTATTCTAACTAACAACATGCCTTAATTGAGTTTAGGTGTTTGAGTCATTTATTTAAATTTAGTAGTGTGAATAATTTATTTCAATTTACATTTTAATTATTTTACCCACTTTTTTGGGAGTAACCTCATTTTCTAGCTTCTAAAAAAATAATCGGCATATGTTTACTGCAGCAACATTCACACTTACTAAATTCTCTAAGAAGTTTAGTTCCAAACTGAGAAATACTAATGAATTATTCATACATCAGGCATTAGCTGGAATTAAATTAGAATGTCCAGATCTAAAAGAAACCTGACCTTCTAATACCCAACAGTCCCTAAAGCTCAATAAGGATTGTTCATCTGCCATGGCAAGTTGGACTAAGCTCAATTTAAGAATGGCAAAATAGGAATATTTCTGCAGTCAGTGTAGGTTTATATATTTTTATTTATTATTGTATGTTATTATTTATTATCTGTAATTGAACAGGTGATGGCTTGGAGTTCCTTGTGCTTTTTGCCCAGGAATATTTATAACTCAAAGGAAACTGATTTTTTAAAAATTTTTTAATATTAGTTTACTTTGCAAAAATGGACTAAACAAGGCAATTTTTTCCCCACGTAACTAACAGAAGTGAAGATCTGAGATAGGCATCCCATTTCCAGCTGATGCTCATTGTATTTCGGGGCCTCACAAGTGAGGAAACAGATACATACCCATACGTACAAGCATCTAATCTGTGGTACCCTCAGAATTTCACCATCCTGCCCAGAGCTCAGCTTAATTTACAGGAGTTGCAGTGTGGTGTACTGGTTGTACGTTTGCTGGGACAACTGCAAGGAAGTCCAAGCTCAAAGGTCCTCAGAAATAAATCGGGACTTTGGTGGGAAAGCAGCAACAATTCAGAAAGCATTATTTATTTATTCACTGACAACAAAAGCTGATTTCTCATTCTCTGGAAAATCTGCTTTCTTTAAAGGTGGGCCTGAAAAAAAGGACCAAACAAAAGAAGGGGTAAACTAATTAAAACTCGGAGTTTGCGGTACCAAGGCTGGAGCGTTGCCTGCCCCACGTTGAGGATTGCTGGGGCACACAGGTTGCCTGATCTGCTGCCCCCTCTGAGTCCTGTGGTGCTGAGGTAAGCACAAACGACCTACCCCTGAGCCAGTGTCATTTCCTTGTAGTATGTGGAAAACTTGGAAAGTAGGTAATTTTGTTTGCAGAATTATGTAGGACTTTAAAGGCTTCTGCTCGTATCTGAAAGAGAAGCCCTGAGCAGTTTTTATCAGAGAGACATAGGCAGGCATGGTTTTACCTAGTTTTCTTGCTGTTTCCTGGGCATTAGCTGCAAACCTTGTTCTTGCAACCACACGTGTAAATAGCTTAACTCAGTTCACTGGAGCTATTCAGATACATAATTATTTGCACGGCACAGTCTTCAGGACTCATCAGCTTAACCCCTGAAGTGCTGCTGCTGTTTAAACTACTGCTCCCCTGCTGCACACAGAGATGAATCAAGGTTGCTCATCTGGGGCACAGCTTAGTAATTTTGTTCACCAAAGAGCATCTGTAACAGTTCTCTCCAATTCTTTCATGGGTTTTTTGTGCATTCAGCCTCAGGGTCTAACTGAGTCCTAACATTAAGACATACGGTATGATCTGATTTTAGAGGAGCTTAGGATCTAAGAAAATACCTAATGTCTGAATCCAGCTTTTGGAGAACATCTCTCTCAGTGGCAGCTGCCGGCATAGGTTTCAAAGTGTTAACAGGTGAAACACTGTCCCCGTTTTATAGACACTTGACTGAGATGGCTAAAATACTTTTATAAACAGAAAAAGATGCTTTCAACAAAGGGTAAGGAAAACCACTCAGCATTAAATATGAGAGTATTTTTCTTTAACAGCAAAGTCAGTTTGTGACATTTTGCCATCAGTCCTGCGTGCAGGCATGCATATACACATGCACCTGTGTCGCTCTAGTTGTCCTCTTTTTTATTTTTATGATCTTTTCTGAATACAATGTAAATATAAGCAAAAATATATGCATTGGTTTCAGCCTGAATGTCTTTGTTGCTTGGATTTCTATGTATACAAATATATATTATTCAGCAGTCTTTTTATTCATGCATACCTTTTCATACACACAAGTGCACCCTGAGATGTTATGATCTTCCTTGCCTGTCGATCTATAGCTACATAAATGTTTCTCTAGGTAAATAAATTTCACCACATTTTACTTTAAAATGTAATTTTTTTCAAATTCACTTTTACTGCTAAATATAGCACATAGTGGCCCATCCATAAATGAACACCTTGAGAATGGAAAATTGTAAGCTGGAAATATTTTTAATAATAAAAATCTTTAGCCTTTAGCTACAACAAACCACATGCATATCTTTGTTTTGAATATCAATTGAGATGCTATTCAAAACAAGGGTTTTTTTCAGCTGTACAAAAAAATCCCAGCTGAGCAGAAGTTGGGCGTAGAGGAGTCTGCAGAGAAGCAGTGATCCAGTGGGCTGCGATTCAGGTGCAGTGACAGTCATCTTGGCTCAAACTACAAACTGCAGCTTTCCAGAGCTGAAAGCACAATCCGCAGTTTCAACCAAAGAGGTGGCAGTGCCGCTGAGAGCTGTACTATGTGGGACTTCTCCCCTGACCAGGCGGCCGCCCCAGAGGTGACACAGAATTCATTCTGAAGTCAGCAAATTCTCTGCTTGGGAAAGGTTTGCTGTTAGCTGTTGTGGGGTGTGATGAATGCTCAGGCTGTTTTCTCTGCATCACAGTTTGCAAATTCCAGCTGAAGGAACTGATTAGTTCAGCAGATGGTTAAATACCTTGTTGAACCAGAGCCATAGCCGATCCCTAAACACGGGGAAGTAACTTGGGGAATGATTATGACAAGCACAAGGCTGTGGACTTCTGAGAAGCGAGGTGCCCCCAAGCCATGTGCAGGCAGTGATGGGGACAGTGCCAGCCTGGACACATGGCTGCTGCTGGGCTGCTGCGGGACGAGGAGCCCTGGCTGGGGCTGGGGCATGTGGCTGCCCCAGGCGCTGCGGGGAGGAGAGCCCCACAGGGGACTTGAGTGTGTGGAGGAGGGTAAGTCCATCTGTGCTGCTTTGGCACCAGCAAGCGGCAGAGCAGGAGTATCCTGAGAGGCATCGCACCACGAAATGAACTATAGGGACCACGAGCTGCTGCAAATTGATGGTATTACAGAATCTACTCCACAGTTGTCTTTAAATGTTTATTCCTCAAGCTACATGCTCTCTAACAAAGACAGCTTTTTTCACTCATACCCTTACAAACCCCTGTCTTAAACCATTCCGATCACAATAGATTTTGTAGATTTTGTAGTGATGATGGTATGTAGTGTGAAGCTACTAGCAAGCTCTGGTGAATATGCAATATATAGAAGAAGTAAAAGGATTAAAATAATTTTTGGACATGACCTCTGTTTTGAAGTTCACAAGCAAAAGACCTTCTTGAAAGTTAGGCAGAACATTTTGCAGGTGACAAGGAGTAATTTCTATAAGAAAAAATTCCATCTTTGAGCAAAGAGCTTAATAAAAAACATAAGCAAAAGGTAGAAAACCAGTATCAGTTGCTGAGGGAAAAAAAAGACACCCCTCCCACCCTTGTTTCATGCAATAGATTTATAAATCCTTTTTTTATAAAGTGGTCCAAATTTTTAGGCATTTTGTGGACAACTCTGAGGCTAGTTCTTTGTCCCATTGCACTTACTATCCAGTACTGCACACATGCAAGAAATGAGTGAGTGGTAAGACTGGGAGTGACAGACAGACATAACTGTGAGAACAGTTTTAGCCGTTTTTGACTGTGTATGGCTTTTCAGGTGCAAATTTATTTGAAAAAGGGACTAATATGAGAAGGATGTCTTCTTATTTGATGGCTCTGAACCTACCCCCTTCCTCACCTTCTTTATGCTAGAGGCACAGTGGGTATGCTGGGAGAAGGATCATGCCATACTTTTCCTCTAAGCCTCCACTGTTGGAAACAGGATATTAAATGCTTGGCAATAAAGCAGGTTCTGCTTGTTGTTCAGTAACCTTGTAGCCTTCAGCTCTGCTCTGAAATCTTACAGGAGCCGAGTACCCAAGCAGGAATCAATGATTTGTATCAGAGAGGAAGGAGGATATTAAAGATACACCAGAGGAAACAAAAAAAAAGAGGTGCTAACCTTGGAGCAGCAGGATGGGTAGAGACCCATTGGTTCAACTTCTAACCCTCATTACTTGTCCCTTCCCATTGCTGGATTTAGTCTTCTTTACATAATTCTTGCCAGCCCTTCCTCTGGCACTGCAAGCTGGCTTTTTAACTTGATTAGTGGCTTTTGTGCACAGCCTCTACTGGGCGGGGAGTTGAGGCTGGGGAGTGAGATGCAGCAGGTGGGGAAAAAAATGCTGCTTTTCCATCTGGGCTCCAGCAGGCCCTCCCTTGTGGATGAAACCTATCAATCATGTGAAAAAGGTTTCTCAGCACTGCTGGAGCTGTGGAAAACGTATGTTTCTTCCCACCTTTGTTATTAGTCCACCCCCTTACTTCAGCTCATTAGCAGCCGCCTCTTTGTAATGCTCAGGAGGAGGAGCTTTGCTGCTGGCCCCGGTGGGGGAGAAGGTGGCAGCGGGCGAGGGGCAGCAAGTGAGGCCACATGCACACGGAGCTGTGGAGCTGCTGCTCCCCAGCCGCTGCAGGTAATGGTGTCTGCGGTCTCTTGGGTGGTGCTGGAAGAGTCAGGCAGGGAGGACAGCACTACAGGAGTAGCACCCGATTGATACCACGGATTGACGTATTCCCCTCTGGCTCAACTGTCAGCTCTCAACCACTTCTAATGGTCCTCCTCTTATAAAAAAATGTAACTGATTTCTGTTAAACTTGCGATACCCAGAGAGCTGTCCCTGCAGAATGAGGTATGACCCTTGGCTTTTTGTGTAACCATCAAACCTGTGGTGCGGATGTGGATGATGGCCAGGTAGCTCTCTTTGTATGTAGCATCCCAGTGGGCTTGGAGATCAATTCTTACACAGACAGGGTGTTTCTCCTTTGCAGGGACACATTTTTCTGTAGATCTTACTCACTGAACCTGCTTACACAGGGACTGTCCTTTGAGCAGCCGGGCAAGGTGGGGTCTTGGATGGCTGGTGGGTCTGTCAGGTGTATTTGGCAAGTGAGGAGGCCCAGGCTGTGAATCAGGGATCAGCGTGCCTTTCCTGTCCCCCCAAAGGAGAAGGCAGTCAGGCTTTGGGGCCAGCAGGCATGTTCAGTGCAGCTGCTCAGCTGGGGAAGAGCAGAGGTGGAGCGCAGTGAGGCTCAGGCCCTGGGCGCTGTCAAGGGTGGCTCCGGTTGCAGGACTGCAAGCAAATGAAGCATGCGTGTGTTTTTCTTTTCTTCTGAAGTACACAATTCATTGGTAACCCTTCAGAGAGTCTTACTGTTCACAAATTCTGGGTCAGGGAGGAATTACTTTATTTTTTTCTGAACGCAGCGAATCATCTGGGTGAGAACAGGTTGGTCTAGAGCATATTACAGCGCTGATGGATATTAAGGATATTAGGCCCAGCTGGAAAGACAGAGGAGACCAAGCTGAGAGACTGCAAATCCAAACTGGAAGAAGGAGAAGGTCCAGGACCTCATACCCGTCTCTCAGAGCTCACAGGGGACAGCTGTGACAACACTGAGTCATGATGATTTGGGGACCTCCATGAGAGGAGACTAAAGGACCGAATCTGGTCCTAGTTACTGCAGTGCAAATCTAGAACAGCCTGTTAAATCTGACCTATTCTGCTGTGGTGAAGAACAAACAGAAGCACGTCAGTCTTCCACATGTAGTCACTGTTCCAGCTCACTGCTGGATCTGTCGGGTTAAGCTGCTCCCCAGCCCCTCTGCAGCTGAAGGTCCACCAGAGGCCCCTTGCGTGACGATGGCTTATTCTGCTGTTTGAAACAGAGTGTCTTTCACCTTGCCTCTTAATTTTGATCTGGAATGACTACTCATTCTCATGTATCACCATAAAATCAATCTGGAATGCTAGACTCATTCAAATTAAATACCAAGCATCCAGATTAGTCCAAGAGTAATATAAGAATCATTAACTAATTCTGAGCATTCACATTCTCCTGGCCCTAGCAGAAGGTTGTGGAGAGGCTTAGTGCTTTTAAATCATGCCACTGTGCTCTCTTATTAAATGCCACAGTTTTCAGCCCCATATCGCATTATTACCATTGTTGTCCTTTAGGGGCTGATGCTAATGACGACTGAAAGAGCTTAATGAGCATGTGCCTTGAATAAGCTCTTTATACACCTTATAAAATAATTACATTTTATTGAAAACTCGACAGGGCCAAGCTCACAGAAGCAGTCAGGGGTGCCAATTTAATATGATATGGTACACTGCTTTACTCAAATAAGGCCTGATCCTACAGAAGTTCACCTTCATTGCCACAAAGGACAGCAGAATCACACCCGCAGCTGTGGAGTGCAGGGCTGCAGGACACCTGCCATTCTCCATCCTGAGACACTGAGGAAAAGCAATTGAATTTCAGGATCACAAAATGCCCTCTTAGACTGGAAGTGGTGTTGTATGGCAAGAGAAATAGGATTTGGGTTCTAACAGCAGAAGGACACCTGATGATCTCAGATGAAAAGTGACTTGTCAATAGCGTGTTAAACTTTCTTTAAATAGCACTTAAAACTCGTAAGCGCCTTTTTCCTGTCTTGTTCCTATCTGGCACAGATCAAAATTGTTGACCTGTTAAAGAAAGAAAGATATTCACAAGGGAATGACTTGCAGTGTCTTCTGGGATGCAGTGTGGTCTCTGCATTTAACAATGTACAGCAGTGGCAGCTCTTACAAGGGCTATAGAAAGTTCTTAAATAGGAATGAATGACAAACAAAGATCCTATTGAGTCTGTGATAGAGTAAGTTTCTCATCATCAGGTACGCATTTTGTGTTTGAAGAAAATGGCTACATGAGTTGCACTAGGTGAATTGCTTGTAACACATTTGGTTGGAAAACTAGAATTCGGAAATTTATTTTTCATCTTTAAGCAAAAAGCTTCCACATCTATCACTGAGGAAATGTTCTTTGAGTCTGAACAAAATAAAGGAAGGAAGTCCAAATGAAATACTCCCATAAGGTGCTTTGACTGTTATGAAACATCATTTTCTGGATGAAATTAAAACCCTTGTGAAAACTTTTTCAACCAGTGACAGTTTTTATTTATAATTTATATTGCAAAAATGCTTAAGGATCTCATAACTTCAAAAAACAGACCCTTCAACAAAATGTGCCTTTTTTACTAATGGGCCTGTGAAAGCTCCTTTCAAAATATTTAGTAAACGTATGCAAGACTTACGTGTCAGACCCCACAAGGACCAAGGTGTCAGTGAAGCTCCTTGCTATCCATGTCTCTCAAGACAGGGAGTCTACAACTGCCGATGAGACTTGAGCTGCAGCAGGCTGGACCAAAAAAACAAGGAAAGCCTTCAGCATCCAGATCCCAAACTCCTTTGTGGACAAAATGCTGAATTTTGTGTTAACACAAAGACAATGCAGAAAATCGTGGGAGGCTTAGGGAAGGTGAAAGTCTGGCATATTTTTTCTATGCCTTACGGTTTCTGAGTCTTTACAGTAGACTAGTGTCACGTTTTCCAATTTTTATGTTGCAACTGTGGAGGTTAAAAGTGTGTTTTAAAATGCCATATGCATGAATAATTATAATTTTCCTACTATTCTGACGACACCTCAAGGCTTCTATCCATGGCTGCTCATTCCTACTCAACCATCCACCGCTTCTGAGCCCTCAGCTGAGGAACACCTCCTCGGTATAACCGCTTTAGCTCTTGACACAAGATCAGGGTGGGGTGAGGGGCAGGGAACAGGAAGAACCTCCCAGAATGGATCAGCGTCGAGGAGAACAGAAAGGTTTTCAGCCTGTGGAGCATGCACTTAGGAGGTTTCACCCATCCTTCTGCAACATGTTATGGGACCATCACAATTCACTGCAAGCTTCTCCCCGGCCACGGTGCTGCAGTTGTCAGGAGGAATCCACCCCTGAAGGGAAAGACCCATCCAGCACAGACCACTTAGTTAAATGTCTTGGTCACAGCAACTACTAGTTGTGCCTACGAGGTAAAATAAGCAACCTCAGGAGAGAAAGTGGCAAGAAGTTAAGAAGGTGAAACAAAGAAAGGTTTTTTTAAAAAAAAGGCTGTTTGAGCAAAGCGAGGCCGAAGCACTTCCCACAGTTCACCCCTAGAGTTTACAACAGGGAGCCTAAACAAACCAAGGGAGGATACTGAGGACGTCAGCTATCTGCTCCGTGTCTGTACACAGGGACATCAGTCATGGGCAATCACACATGGACCACCAAGGCAGCGCTTTGTACAGGCTCAGTTAAACGCTGAACTCTGAAACCAACATCTCCAAATGTGGTCCTTGTGTGTACTCAGTGCCAGTACCAGGGGTTACGCTCAGGTGTCTGTCTGCAGTTTATAATCAGGAACTCTATGAAATCATTTCATTAGGCAGGTGTGAGGTAAATGTATAGTGTAATCCAGTATAACACAGTCATCATCACATTTTGTTTTCCTTGCCCATCACTTTCCACATTTATCTTCAGAGTCCTCTTGATGAAACAGCTGCTTAGATTTAATTAAACAACAGCATTATATAAACAAGTTCTTTTGTTTTGGGCGCTGAACAGGGTATTCATCTTCAAAAGCTTTTCTGCCAGAGCTGGCCTTGCTGCCCCTTGACTCGTCTTTACTCCAATTACCACTCCAGTTTAGCTGATTAATTTGTAGCCACTGGCAAACATGCACAGTTGGCAGGACATCATTCCATTTCAGTGACAAGCACTATAAAAAGATCATTATTTTCATTAGCATAAATAACTGCATGTTGATAGAAGTCTGGTTTCTGAAAATAGGTTAAAGTCTTAACTGTCTTTATTCATTACCCGAATATAATTGGAAGTAAAATTATCACATAAGTGAACAATAAGCTATTAGTGCACAATGCTTAATGACTGCACTCAGTCCAGTAACAGTCTGGAATGATTTTTTTTCTTGAAGTGAGACATTTTAATGTAAATGTCTGTATAGACACACACAAAATTTTTACAAACCCCTATGTATTTGATAGCGTACAAGAAGAGTCAGTGGGAAAAGTATTATATGGCCTTCTAGTCAATCATGTTCCCAATAGTTTTTCCTTTACCGTGTTTTTAAGAGTTAATATTGCATAACACGGTCCTTTGAGATTAAAAGCTTAGTTTTCTTTCATTCTCTTTTCTCTACCATGCTGAGTCCACATTCTTGGTGGCAGTTTTATGCTAGCTTGGAAATGCAACACCTGAGTCACACTGGTTATAGCACTATCTGGGCTTGCAAAGCAATTGTCCCCAGTGGGACCCTGCTCTGTGATGATACCATGTACGTGCCAAGACAACAACAGCAAAAGAAACCAGCAATAATAAAAAACAGTGTTTGAAAGGTAGATGCTTCAAGAGTTTTAGCCCCTTATTTGTACTTTAGCGGGTCTTCAGATGAAAAGGGAGATCAATAGACAGGGTGTGACCATCTAGGTATTTTTAACCCACTACCCCAAAGAGAAAGTTTGAAATGAGATTTCTGCTTTCAGCTCTTATGGAGTATTTGGTTGTTTTTTTTTTTTTTACTCAGAAAACTTTACAAAGTTTATATCTACACGCACACACATATACACCTTCTGATGCTGTAAGCAGAGCCCTGTTTGTTTTTTTTTTTCACTCAGAAAACTTTACAAAGTTTATATCTACACGCACACACATATACACCTTCTGATGCTGTAAGCAGAGCCCTGTTTGAATAGCAATGGGCAGGGAGAAACTCCAGCAAGTGTTGAACAAGCATGAATTTTAGTCACTATACTGCCCACTGTCAGGATTCAGAGATGAACAGCCCTTGAAAGATACCACTGTTGTTTTTTTACTTCATTGGCTACTGATAGGAAGTATCAGTGGTAAAATAAAGTTTTCCGTTGTATTATGTAATGAAACAAAACAACAGCTACTGCAAGATGGAAAAAAGAGAGCCTGGATCTCTTATTTGCTGCCGTCAAGAAGCCTTGCAACTGCTTTGAAACGTTGCCGAGTACATTTTTGTGCCCAGTTAGTATCGCTGTGTATGTCAGATGACTTTGAAAATTAGCTGGTTTATATAACGGAGAAGAGCCAAGGGTAATAAATATGAGAGCAAATGATTGCCTCAGTATTGAATATTGTCCAGGAAAAAAATGTGGAGGAGTGAAAGGTGAAAACAAGATTTGGACTCCCAACAAGCCTGTGACATCCACTGGATCCCCCCAAGTACCGGATGGCAGTTCCGCGCAGCTGGCCCCAACCTCCCAGGCTGAGCCCTGCCCACCTCCCCCAGCCCCGCTTTACTCCTGGGGCTGAATGGCCGTGTATGGAGAAAGCTGAAGAACCTGTTATATTGTTGGAGGATAACAAAAACTGAAAACATCTTGCAAAATTATGTGTAATAATTTGCTGAAATTTCACCCTCAGAGTGGGATGCAGGGGAGAGAAGGGTGGAGGGTCTGACAGCCCTTGCGAACATCCTGCTTGGAAATGGAGTGATACGATCAGCTGCTAAAATGGTTATTTTCCTACTGAAATCACTCTTGTCAAATGCTTATTTTGCAAGAAATTATATAGCTTATAAAACCTAACTAGAAAAGCATTAAAACATGTTTTTATTTTGTCAAAAAAAGAAAACAAACCCCCCACATCAACGGAGTTTTTCAGGTTTTGCTTGTGCTTAGCACAAATGCCTTGACTTAAATCACATCAGGTCACACTATCTATCTATGCATGCAACGAGTCCTGCAGCACCAGCATGCTCCCTGGGACTGTCTGGGGCTGGCAAAAGCCGCTGAAGAGCAGAGCTGGGGCTCAGGACAGCAGGATCCAGGGACCAGCGGGCATTGAGGGGATGGTGCGTGAAGTCCTGCCCGTCATCTGCTCCTGTGAATAGCAGCAAGAATCCCCATCTCCATCAGCTCAGATAAGCGATAGGTGAGAGAGTCACGGTGGCTTCGCCATCTCATTGTGGCAGCAAGCAGACTACTAAAGAGGCAGCAGAAGACTCTCTTCAGACACAAGCAGGGGAACCCTCTGCCTCCTATGGAGCGTGAACAGTTCTGGGAAATGCCTTTCAGCAACAGTGATTTAGTAAGCCATGGTGTTTACCGATGATAGCAGGAGCCAGAACTGCAGCAAACTGTGGTTACCTATTTGGGGAGGGAAGAAGAGGTTAAGGATTGTTTGCAGGAGACAACAACCTGCAGAGAGGAGCAAACAAGGTGGTTTTTTGTTGTTGTTTTTTTTTTTTATGTTCCTGCAAAACATCCTTGGAGAGTAAATAAAGAACATTTTGGACCTTACTAGTTGGGGAGTTGCTGAATTGGATGCATTGTATGAACAGGACAAAAGGCACTAACAAGTCAACTAAAGTCAGGCATTAAGGTAGAATAGAACTTGCCTGTTTTATGTGTAGAGAAAAATGGATCTTTAAGATGGAATGCAACTGCTGGCAAATGGGGGCATTTTAGAAAATGCTGCTGTAGTTTTGAAAAAAAACATGAAAGGAACTAGATATAGTCTCAAGGAATGATTTTTACTTGCTACAGCAGAGTTTGCCTGGGCTGAGGTCCCATTAGGCTGGTGCTGTATGGACACAGGAGAGGAGATTTGTGCGGAGCAAGGACCTCAGGTTAACACACACAAGGTGCCTGCCTGCCAGATTAGCACTAAATGTGCTCCACCATCATTTAGGGAAGTGCTGCTTCTGCAGTGGCAGCAAACTTGCAAACAACAGCTTGCCTGAACTTAATGAAATAAAAAGACTCTCCTGATTTTAGATTGGTAGGCACCTTTGAGTTTTGGTAAACATGAAAATTCTTTTACCTGAACTATCAGCCATAAATGGTTAAATAATACCCATTAGCAGCTATAAGAAAAAAAATGAAGCGAGACCAGAATAGTTTTTTTGTAAAAGATAAAAAACCATCGTCTTGCAGTCTCAGTAATTCAATACCATTTACCTGGAACGGCAGCTGCAACGTTAAACTCACTGGCTGGCCAGCATGCCCACAAAAGCACTTGCCTCAATCAGCTGGCAAAGCTGGCTGCTTAGTTTTCTGTAAGTCTATGGCAAATTACAGCTGGGTACTTTGTGCTAGGTGTTCCACCACCGGGCAAACATCCATGCTACTAATGCCCAAGCTTGAGGTGGATTTTTTTTCCTTGGAATGACTATTTCTGTTACACCATCATTATCATAGGAATTGTCCCAGGAAAACAATAAAAGCAGTGTTTTTCCCTCACAAGAATCAGCACTGAGGACTCGTTCCAATGTCCTATTCCTTTGCTGGGCAGAAAATGCTTGTGTTTGCATTTTCTTCAGCTGTTGCTGTCCTGGCTGCCAACATGGCTAAACTCATGATGGATCAGACTCACTGCTGCAAGATGGCTTGCTTGGAGCGAGAGATTCAAAGTGCTTTAAGAGGCTTCCATGCTGTTCCCTAAGTATCACTCTATTGGCGGCCCTCCAGTAGCCTTATCTGGCTAATATAACACTGCAGAAACAAAGTTGCAGAGATAAAAAAAGCAATGTGTGGGGACATGGTCTTGTAAAACACTGACTACGGAGAACGGATATTTTTTAAAGTAATGCAGGTGACCTGGAATCTCTTTCGTTCCTGTGTCCATTTCCCTATATGTAATGCAGCAGATTTAAACACTTTTTAGTCCTTTGAGCATGGATTTCTGGGCTGAAGGATCACAATGAAGTTTTATAGCCCTTTCTTATGAAGTGTGGCATTTCTGACATTATTTGATGTGCAAGAGCAACTGCATTAGTCAAAGGCTACGCTTGAATAGTTATCACCTTAAGCCCATGCCTGGGAGTATAGTATTCAGTTCCCTCATTATTTCCAGCCCTGCAGGTTATACCAAGAGTTGCTATTAGTACATTACGATCATAGAATGAAGGTAGTCACTTTCTATAAGGGTCAAGTTTACTTCTAGAAGCTCGCAAACTTCATGTTGTGGCTCGGATGGACGGGCAGTGCCCCGTTCCCAGCTTCTCTGCCACCTGGCTGTTTTGCGTGCAGCCTTTTTTACCTTCTTGGGTCCAAGACTTACTTGGACAACACTAAACATTTAACAAAATCTAACACTACAGCATCTATATGACACAGCCTCAGCCACTATCCATTATATTTGAGAAGTCATGGCGCTCTGGTGAAGTTCCCACTAACTGGGAAAGGGGAAACATAACCCCCCATTTTAAAAAGGGAAAAAAGGAAGACGCAGGGAACTACAGGCCAGTCAGTCTCACCTCTGTGCCCCCCAAGATCATGGAGCAGATCCTCCTGGAAACTCTGCTAAGGCACATGGAATGTAAGGAGGTGATTGGTGGCAGCCAACATGACTTCATTACAGGCAAGTCACACCTGACAAATTTGGTGGCCGCCTATGATGGCATTATAGTGTTGGTGGATAAGGGAAGAGCAAGTGATGTCCCCTACCTGGACTTGTGCACAGCGTCTGACACTGTTCCCCATGCCATCCTGGTTGCTAAATTGGAGAGACATGGATTTGACTGATGGACCACTCGGTGGATAAGGAATTGGCTGGATGGTCGCACTCAAAGAGTGTGATCAATGGCTCCATGTCCAAGTGGCGACCAGCGATGAATGGCATTCCTCAGGGGTCGGAACTGGGACCAGTACTATTTAACATTTTTGTTAGTGGCATGGACAGTGGGATTGAGTGCACCCTCAGCAAGTTTGCTGATGACACCAAGCTGTATGGAGCGGTCAACACGCTGGAGGGAAGGGATGCCATCCAGAGGGACCTGGACAGGCTTAAGAGAGGTGGGCCTCTTGTGAACCTCATGAGGTTCAACAAGGCCAAGTGCAAGGTCCTGCAGGTGGGCTGGGGCAATCCCATGTTCAAATACAGGCTGGGTGGAGAGTGGATTGAGAGCAGCCCTGAGGAAAAGGGCTTGGGGGTGTTGCTGATGAGAAGCTCAACATGAGCTGCCAATGTGTGCTCACAGCCCAGAAGGCCAACTGCATCCTGGGCCGTGTAAAAAGCAGTGTGGCCAGCAGGTCGATGGAGGGGATTCTGCCCCCCTACTCTGCTCTTGTGAGACCCCACCTGGGATGTTGTGTCCAGCTCTGGAGCCCTCAAATAGAAAGGACGTGCACCTGTTGGAGTGGGTCCAGAGGAGAGCCACGAAGATGATCCGAGGATTGGAGAACCTCTCCTAGGAAGATGTTCAGAAAAGAATGAGAAATAATCATGACATCCAGGCCCACTTCTTAACCTGAGACTGTTATTCCTTCTCCTAGAGCTCATGACTTGGATTGCAGGTGGAGTGACCTCTGCTACACATACTGCCACAGGTCGCACTGCCTCTGGGCTTTTATCTAGGTGTCTGTTGGCAGGAGAGCAGTGGTGTAGGTGTAAGTTACTGCACCTTAGGGAGTGAAACTGCTCCTGATCTGGCTGGTGTAATGGTGTGACTTCCCACAGCCTGGCAAAATACCGCAGTTTGACTGAATACACCCCTGATGGCAAGAAGCTAGTTAGGTTGCTTGGGCACATCTGAGCGCACATCTACTGCTGAAAAAGTCCTGATAGATTTTAGGCATGGAAGAAACAGCCAAAATAACTTAAAAAATTGTTTTCCAGGAGAAAAATTTCCTTGACCCCAATTCTCTGTGTGTTAGAACAAGCAAGATATAGATCCAAGGGACATACAAAAGTAAATAGAAAAGAACAAGGAGCATCATCCTCATTTGAGCCACATGCTTACTCAGTAGAGCTTTGCTGTTGTGCTGTAGCTCACGTATGTCATGCTTCCATGCCATGCCTTTCATTCATTAATTACTTTTTTGCAAAAGCAGTGAGACCACTTTTGCTAAAGCAGTGGTTAACAGAGGTGCCTCACATCTGATCAACATTAATCAGTGAAATGAAAGCCATCAGCTTAATGACAGGACAAAATCTTAATGCATCTCATTGATGGTGCTTCGCCTCAGAGGAAAGCCTTATTTGGCTGTGGTTTCTGTCTACTTCCAACAATGCTTTGAAGTCTGGTCTTTAAATGCGGCACCTTTCCCTATAAATAACCCCCATGCTTACCTTAAATAGAGTTCTAACCAACACTGGTAAAAGAGTAACACAACTGAATCCCAGATAATTTTTTATGATTTTAAATGGTAACAGAGTTTCAGCAATACATAAGATTTTAATCAAATATTTTCTTGGATGATTTCTGAGAAAAGACCAATCTTCAAGAAATCTCAGATCTGTGTCATGATCTCCTAAAGCAACAACAATCTTTTTTTTTGACCCTGCCTCCCCCCCACCCCTTTACAGTAGTGTATTTAAAAAAAAACAACCAACAAATTCCAAAATATACCCCTGCACATTTTTTTCCTGCAAAAAAGATAAAAAAACCATGATGTGATGGGTGTTAACCACACCACTCAAAGTATTTAAATGCTGTGGTGTTAGGCAGGGTACAAGAACATAAATGGAATATCAGGATTACATATTTAACATTATAGACATATTTATTTATAGCTATCTTTCTAAAATGTATATACAGACTACAAATATGTCTAGTACACACAAAGATAGTCAGTGGAGACATCTAAGGGGTTTTCTTTGTTATGTTTTGGATTTGGTAAAGCTTCTTATTCAAAGCATATCCAGAGCGGTTTCAAAAGTTTAAGGAAAGATTACTGATTTTGATCACTCCCTAAGCTGCTGTTATACTGGCCAACTAGGTCAGCAGGTTATTTAGCACCATGGCTTGTAGGCTATCTTCTGCTGATGTGCTTCTAACTGACTGTAAGGCATATTGCTTATGCTGAGTATATTTATACCTTCTAGAAATCAGGAATTGGCCCCAATGTTGCACATGCAGATGCAACCTTGATTATGAAGTACAATCCTTTCACTACAGGCTATAAAGCCCAGGTTTCAGGAAAGCTGTTCTTCAAAGGCCAAAGAATCCCCAAACTGGAGCATATATTAAGATTGGAGCTAGCAGCGCCAGGAGCAAGGAATGAATTGAGCATTCACACTTTAAATATGACTGCAGTTGAACTAATTGAGTCGTGGTGCTAAAAGAGCTAAAACAGCATGAGTGTCTGCCCCTGCTAACGCATGCGTAGGAGAGGAGAAGCCCAGAACAGCAACACTGCATAACGACCCGGGAGCAGAAAAATGATGTATGAGCACTCTTCTCGTTTTCACAAGGCAGCAGTGGAACACTAACTTGTTTCCATGGCAACCCTGAAAAAGAATTACAGCTTTAAAATTGACTGAATGGTAGCCCCATGAAAAAGTAAAGGGCAGACCATATCTTTCTAAAATATAATTTAGTACTAAGTCACCTGAACAGTATTAGCTAAAAGGATTTCAGCACTAGACTTGGGAAGTGACCCATTTGGGATATGGAGTGTTAGGTTTTTCTAATGGTGTGCTTTAGATCTGAAGGGCCTGGCGGACACACCATAGCGTACAGCATAAAAGAAGAGGAAAAAACCTTTCTGCCTGAAATCTCTTATCAGTAAAACAAGAAATTATTGAGGTGAAGGGGAGGGGAACAGCCTGATAGATAACTGGCACTTTTGTAAAGAAACAGTAACACAAATGTTGAGTGCCTAGTACAAAAATACATGGGGAAGAGAAGTACTGTGGAAATTAAACAATTCTTGGGATGAGTAAGGGGAAGCTTCTATATTTAGACTGGAAACACATCCAGTTAGACTAGGAAGGTAGCATCTGCCTCTAGTGTGATGCATTATCCTGCCCTCGGAAGCTACTCAAATCTAAACCCTGAACATTTCAGAAAGTTTTTTGGCAGGAAAAACTCCCATTAACTTCAGCCAAGAGTTGAGCAAAATGCTCAGGATTTGGTTTTTTTATGTGAAATCTGAGAGCTGGGGAGAAGGGAAGGGAGCGGTAATTTGTACATGCAAGATGACATTCTTTTACATGACAATAGTTAAAAGAAAAAATCAAATTTATTATGGGAGACAAATTTGTTGGCAAACAAGAAAAAAATTAGACACCTGCAAAGTCCCACGTACAGTAGTCAGCAACTTAGCACTAACCCCACATTTGGAAAGTGTGGTTGTATCAGTTTAGAGAGGCAGAGCTGTAGCTGTTATAAACTGACAGCAGGCAACTGTACAGTTCAGGATTTGGTCAAGCAAATGTCATTGCCTATTACAGAAATCAGTATTTTACTAAGAAATCTCGCCAATACACTACTGGGAACAGTGTAATACCATGAAAATAGGGCCCTGTTCAGCTCCTCCTGCAGTCAGATGTTACCGCGTGAGTCGTGCTGAAATCCTGGTGCCTCTGCTCTCTTTCAATGGTTTATAAAAAGCGGCTGCCTGTAAAACCACATTGAAAAGTCTTGTTCAAAAAATAAGTACAAGCATTGACCTTGGTTTCTAGAAATGGCCACAAGAAGGAATTGTTTCTGTCTTTGGGTAAACACAGACTTCAATCTATAGCCTTTTTTTTTTTTTTCCCCAGCACAAACCTGCACAGATCCTGTTTTCACACAACCATTGCTTTTGAGTCTTAGCAAACCAGGTGTCCTGATTCTCAAGAATGATCAACACCGTTAATCCCTTAGGCTGGGATTTTCAAAAGAATCTCAAAAGACAACCTCAGTGAAAGAAAAACGCGCCCTCAGGCACCTTGGCCATCCCTGTCTGTGGGCCCAAGCGCTGGCACCCAGCAGTGAAGCCCAAGGCCGCAGCTGGGTCCCCGGCATGCAGACTCCCTTTGCCCTCTTCTGGGAACACTCGCTTAAAACATCACATTAAGGTATAGGTTGAAACAAATCACAAGTGTGCTTAATAACGTATAAAATAGCTTAGTAAAATTGTCATGAAAATTTAAAAGCTTGGGCAAAAAACCTACACCTCTGCCATTTATACTGATGACAATGATAATGAAAAAAATAATGATGTTTTAACTCACCCATCAAAAAAATTTATTCACCCTAAGAGAGTAGAACTGTGCAAAGCTGGTGGAAAGATATACTTACCTTGAATTTATAAACTGCTCCTCAGATAAAGAAATACAGGATGAGGAGTTGCCTCATTTACATTCAGTCAGTCACCCTTAGCCATTTTTTTAGCCAAATGAATGCAAATTCTTTGAAGTCATTAGAGCTTATAAGTGAGAAGCCCTAAAACTGAGCCTGGTCTCACTGTCCATGTATACATGTCCATACATCTAAGGCAATGATGACTCCTCGTGCGCACCAACTGCCAGAGAGGACCTGTAGTATTGCAGCCTTCGGGTCACTGACTGCAGCCCATCGAATGCTCAAAGCGTGCGGTCGCTTTGAGTCAGGACCAGGAGGAAAGAAATATTTCCTTGTGGGAGTGGTCTGTACGGCCTGCCTTACCTAAGACCGTTTAACAATCTTTCTGCTTAATAAAAGGTGAACAATTTTTCCTTACTTCAGTAGCCACATTGCAGATGAAAAAAATAGAAATTACATTATAATTATTAAACTGAAAAGGTAATTCCAACACACCTTTTTCTTGGTGGATGCTGTCCAGAGAAATTCCATATCCTGAACTAGAGCTTTGCCATCAATTAGGTCTAAAAAGAAAACAGCAAAAAGAAAGAGATTGTTTACTCTTGAGATCACATGCTGCAAGACCCTGAAGAAACAAAAGGCAGCAGGGGAATAAAACAATAAGAGTTATGGCAAGGAGATCATATGATTTCACAAGGTAGATGTTTCTATTAAGAATTGTTCAATATCACAGGAGAGGTCCAAGCTGGTCAACTTGGTTGGACATGGCGGAGCAAAAGAAATACTTAAAGCAGGACGTAAAGAAGAAAGCACGGCTTCTTAAAGATTAGTCTGAAGAGGACACATCTCTCTTACAGGGCAAAGCACAAGGCATTTGCAGTCAGAGCACACAAGTGGGCATTCAGCCTTAAATTTACTGAAGACAGTGGTGTAACAAGAGAAAAAGGAGAGAGGACACCCTGAGATGTGGATGGCTTTGCTTTGTGGACAGTCACAGCTTAGGGAAATGGAGGTGTGAGTAAGGACTTTTGGGAAGGCATATTCCTCCCTGTGTTTATGCCTGCTCCTCCCTAGCCATAGATAAATGAAAACGAAGCAGTTCTTCTGTGACCTTACGTGGCTTTAGCCCCCCGACCCTGAGGGTATCATGAGGTGTGCTTCGATGTAAATATTTACACATTTTTAGCATTTCGCCACATCAGGTCTAAATTCCAGCTTTTTATTCCTGTGGAAAATGGTACGGCAAACTCAGGTGATTTGCCATTGCAAAGAATAAGAATCCCACCAGCAAATTGCTCCTTGCAGCGCCCAGCAGCAGACCTTGTAAATGACTATGATTGAATCTATTCTAAATTAATTTGGAAGCATGTGGGATTTTAAGACAGAAGAAGTGATCACAGTGCAGTTAATTGGGCCTGCCCTCTTAGCCCCGCGCCCCGTCAGCCCAGCTAAGCAGCTGTCCCAGCAAAGGGAGAGGGGAAGTCGAGAAGGCAAGGAAAAAGCTCTGACAAGAATTTAAATGAAATAAAATAGCCAAATTCTCTGCTCCATTGACTTTGGTGGGGTTAGGTCTGCGGAGAGCTTGAACCAAATGCCGTAACAAATACAAATACGCGAACAAGCCTAATACACTTGGCATTTCCGCTATGCCCGTCTCTCCGAAAGCTCCTGCTCTCGGCTCCCTGAGAAGCTGCGAGCAGGTGCTCAGCTCTCTACACTGCGGGGTGACTTGCACGATGTGTCTGCTGTTAACTGCTGCCTGCGCTTCTGTCAACAACAGGGTTCCGTTTACCCCGCTAGAAATAAGGACTGAATGGGGCTAACACGGCGTGCGAGGCATTCAGCCACAGATGTGCGGGGTACCTCCTGGCCGCTCACACAGCACAGAGCTGGGAAAGGGGTCCCTAATTACAAATAATTATTACAAATCCCAAATAAGTGCTGGGGTGCGACAGACGTAGCAGCACTGAGGCATGCACAGCAGGAAAGCATCAGGTGTTTTGGGACTTTTACTGCCTATAGCCCCCGCGCAACTGCTGGGAGGGGAGCTCTGAGCAGCCCTCGAGGGGCCAAGGTGCTCCATGTGCGCTGCGCTTACAGATTAAGGCTCCCCATAACAACTTGCCCAGTGGAGCCTTTAAAATAGATTACAGATGACAAAGCAGGAATCCAAGGTAAATTTTCAGAGCTGATGAGTGAAAAAGAGCTCACATCTTTATATACTGCCTGAGCACATTTAGGAGAGAATCACTGGGGCGCAGTAAGCACGATTCCACATTATGTCACTTTTAAGAGTAAAACTTCATAATCCTTGGCAACTTCTGCATCCTAAAAAGCAGTGTTGGAAAAGTTACCACACACTGAAACACCTCGTATATCAGGAGCCACTTATTGCTCAACTAACTCACCCCTTGGGTGACTTCGGGTGAGACACAGTTGTCCAAACGCTCACCTGCTGAGTGAGGCCAGCGAGGCTGCGGCAGGTCGGAGGAGCGGGAGGAGGAGGCGATGGGGCTGGCTCAGCCCACTGACCCCCAGCCCTGCAGGGCTGCCACCCCTCCTCCAGCCTCTATAACTTGGTGAGACTCCATAAATGCAGCCCCTATATGAGCCATGCTTGCACGGGTCTTTACTATTGACACCTCAGGTGTGGTAGTGACAGGAACTAAAATCAATTAAATATTCTAGAATCCTTAATTTTTAGGCAGCAGCTCATCCTGTGCTAATTAGTGCAAATGGGAGGGTGGGTAAAGGGGGGGAAGAGCAGAGTTTAAACACTACGGTGAC
Organism: Charadrius vociferus; assembly: GCF_000708025.1. Classification (NCBI taxonomy): domain Eukaryota; kingdom Metazoa; phylum Chordata; class Aves; order Charadriiformes; family Charadriidae; genus Charadrius; species Charadrius vociferus. The sequence continues at coordinate 1,119,778 of NW_009647849.1, forward strand.
ATGCATTTTATAGGATTTAACGATTCATTCCGAGGCACAATCATCTTTTCAAATACTTATTACGAGCTACTATTCAAGGACTGTCTGTTTTCAGGGTTGTACTCATCACAGGTCAGATCCAAAAACTATCGAAGATATTGCAAAGACTTAAATGCCTTTGATGTGGACATAGCTGACGTTACAAAATAGATCTAATTAAATTCCCTGTTACATGGACGTGTATATGTGAATACAGTTATATGAAATATTCTGGAAGGTGAATATGATATCAGTTCAAACCCAGCTGTCTTCTGTGATTGTTGATGAGCCATTGGTTAAGTTTCAGCTTAGAATACAGCAATATTCCCAAACAGCAATTGATGAGCACAAGTTATTTTTTCATCCCTACTCCCCGTTGCGGGCAATGACATTGAAAGGAACAGACGAGCTCAGTTTGTTAATACATGGCTCTGTGGCTGGTGTCACTACCACAATTTTGGGTTTTTCAACAATGGAATGGCCTATGCGGCACCAGGCCTGCTGGCAGCAGATGGGGGCTGGCTCACTCAAAGAGGGCGAAGGGTTTTCACCCAAAAATTAGCAGGCCTCATTAACAGGGCTTTAAACTAGATCCAATGGGGGAAGGGGGTATTACCGGGTTTGCCCATGACCAGCCAAGGTATGTTGTGCTGAGGAAAGAGGAATGGGGTGCTGGTGAGGGCCTGCAGCCATGTGCTGGCTATACTGCAGCATGCTCAGGAGCTCCTGGACAAACAGGGCCAATGGGGAGGCACCGTTAATACCCGGCAGAGGAATGCTGCCTGGAGAGCAGCACAAAGTAATTACAGCTGCTCCAGCCAAGTCAGCCTCAATGAAGGCACGGCTGAAGTGCCTCTCTGCAAAGGCACAGAGCATGGGGAACAAACAGGAGGAGCTAGAGATGTGCACATACCTCCAAGGCTACGATCTCATTGGTATTGTGGAAACTTGGTGGGATGACTCCTGTGACCGGAGTGTTGCCATGGAAGGCTACAGGCTCTTCAGAAGAGACAAGCAAGAGAAACGAGGAGGCGGTGTTGCCTTATATATTAACGAGCAGCTGGAATGCATGGAGCTCAGCCTAGGGATAGATAATGAGCCAACTGAGAGCCTGTGGGTCAGGATTAAAGGGAAATCGGGAGCAGGGGACATTACAGTGGGAGTCTGCTACAGGCC
>NW_009647849.1:1122944-1126785 GCF_000708025.1 Charadrius vociferus
GACATGGACCTGCTGGAGCGTGTCCAGAGGAGAGCCACGAGGATGATCCGAGGGCTGGAGCACCTCTCCTATGAGGAGAGGCTGAGAGAGCTGGGGCTGTTCAGCCTGGAGAAGAGAAGGCTCCGGGGAGATCTTATTGCGGCCTTCCAGTCCCTAAAGGGGGCCTACAGGAGAGCTGGGGAAGGACTTTCTACTAGGGCATGTAGTGACAGGACGAGGGGGAATGGCTATAAACTGGAAGAGGGCAGGTTTAGATTAAACATTAGGAAGAAGTTTTTCCACTTTAAGGGTGGTAAGGCACTGGCCCAGGTTGCCCAGAGAGGTTGTTGAGGCCCCATCCCCATCCCTGAAGGTCTTCAAGGCCAGGCTGGACATGGCCTTGGGCAACCTGGGCTGGTGGGAGGTGTCCCTGCCCATGGCAGGGGGGTTGGAACTCGATGATCTTCAAGGTCCTTCCCAACCTAAACCATTCTATGATTCTATGATTTTGGCTACCCTGTCCACCCTGAGAGCTGTTCCAGCAGCTGGTGTGCCAGAGGGCAGTCACCATCCATCTCTTGCACACTAGAACATTGTTCTACTTCACATTGACTTTTCAGACATTAACTTAACCAAAATCCTTGAATTATTTTTGAAGACTTTAACCATATTAGAGTAATCTATTAAATTTCTTACCCATGCTTCACATAAGGTTCCTGTAAACACTAGCAAAGGCAACGCCTCCAGCTGCTCTATAAAATCTATTAATCAAACAGAGATTTCAGAGCAGAAATGCAGATCTCCTTCAGTCCAGTACAGTCATCATCTTACTTGGTCTGCCTTTCCAGTAGTCCATAGGCATTTTACATGCAATACTAAAAAGGCCATGACCAAGCCTGTTTATACAAATTACAGCACAGGTGATGTCTTATGCTTTGGGTATCCCAAACACTACTAGGGCTGTATATCAGAGCACTTCAAAAACCAGAAAGATAATTTAGCCAGCGCGTTGATGTAAGTGACAGAAATTTTGTATCTTTCATTCTATTCTTTGTTAATGAGCATTCTTAGATGGGATCAGACCCCAAATCCACTTAGTCCAACTTGCTGTCTCCAAGGATAGCAAGGAAGAGGTGAAGAGAAGAGAAAGTGAGAGCCAAAGGTCACGAGTAAAACTGTCATCCCATAACTCTCCTCATAATTTCCAATTAAAAGACAAAGACTAAAGCCGCTCTAAGATAAGCTGCTACTCCACGGCCACAAATCATCGCACTGCAAAGCGAATGTCCTCCCAAGGTAGAAATTCCACATCCAGAGCCTGCCTTGAATTCTGGGTGGCAGCTGGACCCAAAACAACCTTTGGCAAATGCAACGTAACGTACGCAAGTTGGTCTTTCTTCCAATTTCATCTGCAGTGATAATTAATGAATCTGACAAGCACCAGACGCTCTCTCTTTGCATCGTCTTTGAATGATTTGCCACACAGAGGGTATATCACTGCCTGAACACCTCGCCTACCACCGTGGTGAGTGTTTATACAGATTTGTCACCATGAGCTAGCATGATTTTGCAGTAATCATTAATCTGCTATCTAGTGTTTAATTGCTCTTATCTGCTGCTGCAGAGAAAAGGAGCAGTTCATTAGGCAGAAGCAGTTCACTGGCAACATCTCTCTAACTCTGGCCTGGAGCCAGAGGGTGTTGGACCCCTCTCACTCCCTTCCATGGCTGTAGGGATCTACGGTCTGTGGCTCACTTGTGCTGGAAATCTGCTGGATTCTGGGGGTGTCTGCATGGTGTTCCCCGTGCCTGGGGCTGGAGGCTTTCCTGGCAGGGCTGCCCGCGTGCTGTGGCGGTGCTGTCACTCTGATGGCAGCAGGGTGCAGGATTTAAGCAAGTACAATATTGACCATGCACCTCCCCAGCACTCTGGCCAAGCGTTTAGCCGCCAGGCAGCATAAAGCTTCAGCCAAGCCTTGCCTTTGCCCAAGCCTGCCCAGCCTCGTCCCACCCTTCCCTTTTCTCCTGCGTCCCTTGGCCCGTGGCCCCGCAGCCATCGCTGCTGAGGGCTGCCCGGCTCCAGGCACCGCCTGGATGCTTTCCCCCGCAGCCTTGTGATGCATCACCCTGACATGGACTTTCCCCCAGGACTTGGCTTGTGGCAAAAAACAAAACATGAGGGGCTAGTTAATGCGATTGGCTGCCAGCGCTTGTTCTTCATGCTAAGAATGTGAAGTCTGTGCCTGCCAAAAATAACAATGCCATATACACAGATACAGCTTTGCCATCAGATAGGAAAAACCCAGCGGCTTCCCGGTGAGAGATGCGAATACAGCTCTTCTGGAACAGAAGGAGCAGAAAAACGTAATATCTACATAACTGAGTTTTCTCTGCTGTGTGCTCCAAATGACACCTTTTGCTCAGAGGCCCTTAGGCACAAAGAATCAGGGTAGCTGGGATGAGTAAAATAATATGTTTAGTTTTGGGGTAATAATATGTCTTTCAAATGAGAACGGCCTATTGCTTCAAGCTTCGAAGAAGCAGTCAGTGCACTTTTTAAAGCCCAAATAGGCATTTTATGATGCAAAGGATAAATCTGTCAGTAAAGATACTCATAAGTCAAGTAAATACAGCTGTTCTCTTACATGAAGACCTAGATATTACTATTGTGGGGAAAATTCTGCCCTCTCTTAAAAGGGACCAAAGAAAAAGGGAAAACCAGAAAGGCAAAAAGGTGAAGAGGTTTTTTTTCTACACCCTGCAGCAGCGAGCTGCAACCAGATATACATTGACTGGGGATGGGCTCTGGCAGCAGCACTTCAGCACCAGCGGGGTGTATGATGGGGAAGGAGCTGCCACCCTCTGAAAACACGGTCTGTTTGCTCCATCTGAGCATCAGCTGGTCTTTCAGATCAGCTCCTTTGCAAATTGATAATTCCTCAGGTCTGTGGGAAACAGGGAAACGTGGGTGTGATAGGAGAGTCGTGTACGCATCCGCGTGCCATGTATTAGAAACAAATAACGTCGTGGGAGAAAGGGACAATTCAACTGTGTCTTGGTTAAACAATAGTTGGACAGTAGCCATGAAGACACAACTACTTGGTCCCAAACGTGAAAACTTCCAAAGCTGAGAAGAAAAGAGAGGAAAGGGACTAAGAGTCAGGTCCTGGAGCTGGGAATCAGCAGGCAGCCAAGGTTCACGCCGATGGCGGCACAGAAGCCTACCCTGTGGCAGGCGTGTGGTGGAGGAGCAGGCACTCCCACGGTGGCAGCATTTCGGACATAGGCATGCAGCCACCTACAGACAGAGAGCTGTGCGTCACAGGCAGGCACAGGACGGCAGCTGATGGGGAGTTAGCAAAAGCTGGCACGCATGTTCCTGTACGACATTGCAAAGTCTCATGTGCCTATAGGCCATACTGTTATAAATGCAGACGTAAATAGGTAGGGCTCATGAGTCTTTGACTCACCAAAGTCAGCAAGGAAAGAGAGAACCATATATCCCTCATTTTATATGCTTTATAGTTCGGACAATAAGAAATAAATACTGCTCTTTTCTGAAGATATTTTAGAATTCCAGGTCCCAAATGGGACTCTTGCTATATTATGGGTGAGAAGTAAAAGATTCCCAAAACTCAGAGGACTGAACCCTGTTGCTTCAAGTGGAGGGATGTACAAAAAGCTGTAGAAAACCTTCCTGTTCAATACCAGACTGCCAGATCAGCTATAAATTTGCAGGATCAAAGGTCTGTCTAGCTCAGCAACCTGCTGCTGGCACTGGCCGACAAGCGATGCTGAAGGCAGGCTGCAGGGGCAGGCAGGTCCTGCACAGTCTCCCTTGCATGTTGTCCCCTTCTAGACAG
>NW_009647849.1:1126809-1132714 GCF_000708025.1 Charadrius vociferus
GGTTCAGCATTTTCTGAGCCAGCAATTGCCTTCAGACCACAACAGCTAATATGCAGTATCATCTGTATCCTTTATGCATGCACTTAAATGCCATTTGAACCCATTTACCAATGGCAGCCTCAGGAAAGGAGTCCCACAGTTTGGTTGTGTGCTAGGACTTAATGAGATGTGTAGAAGAAACCTGAGATGCAGGTTGTCCTCTAACCGGTACCAACAACCTTGTAAGCACGTGCTAGGCATTCACAACTGTAGCTCTTGAGGGTTCAACACAAGCCACTAGTGTTTTAGCTGGACCTGCAGTCCAGCTGGACTCTTCCTGGCAGCCCCAGTCTCTCCTCACAGAGCCCCCCACAGCCCCTGGGCACGGACACCCCGTACAGGGACTTAGCCATTTGTCTGCCCTGCAGTGGCAGGGTGCACGACGCACAGCCACTTCCCAATCCTGTGTGTGCATCAGTGCACAGTTTCACACGCACTCACACAAGTATTCCATTTCGATACATAAATGAAGCCCCTTTGTCTAGAGTGGACACCAAAGCATTTCCTCTGTTCCTCTCGAGGAGGCTGGAGATCCAGAACTTCCTAGATGTGCCCTGGTGAAACCTGGGCGATTTGCTGAACTCTTGAAACGGGCGGTTGAAAGACGAGAGCGGGGATTAGTTTTTCCGCCTTGTGCTTGATCTGCTTAATCTTTTAACATGTCTGATGTTTTAATGACCTCCTGCCCTCCTCTCATTGCACTCCCCGCCAAAGCTGCCTTCTCTGTCACTCCCAGCATAAACACCAGCCCTTCCACTGCTGCCAGGAGGCTTTCACAGAAAAGGCCACTTTCTCTGGCACAGCGCATAAGAGATATACGTTGGATTGCAAAGGAATGATAAAGTGTATCATTATAATTACAGAAACGGGCTTTTCCTGTAGGTTTTCCCTTCATAAAGCAAGCTGCCGAGGGAGCGGTGCTCTTGTGAGGATGGCAGTGGCAGGGGCTGCTCCACCATCGTGCGTGCTCCACCATGGCGAGGCAGTGGCAGGCGAGGCTGGGGCTTTCAGCATGCTCAGCCCACTAGTGGCCACGCCACCCCTTCTCTCGCCATCAGCTCCTGTCGCCCTCCTGTCCTCCCCAGCGCGTGGGGAGGAGGAGGTGGTGATCAGGGCTGGGTGCCGTGCGACGTTCGCAGAGGGGCTTCTCAGGAATAAGGTTTTAGCACATGTTTATTCAGGATTAGTCCGCTTGTAATTGAATGTGTTTCAGTGCCGCAGGGTTTGTTCCTCCAGAACAACTCTGGAATAATTAAATAATAAGAGAGGAGACAAAAAAGCTGTGGGGCTAAGTGAGTTTTGGATGTGTGCTGTCCCTATGCTTTTTTGCTGCCCCAGTACTTCGCAAGCCAGTTCAGCAGCTGCCCAGCCTGCGGTAGCAGGCAGGGGACGACACTTCAAATCCTCGCTCGGGACTGGTGCTCCCAGCCGCTCTGATGTGCTGATGCTTCAAAAGCAAAAGATGAGATAATGACAACTCACTTCCATCAAGATGCAATTCGGTTCGTGTGGTTTTGAACTGTGTTTGCAACAAAGAAATCGTATCACAAAGCGGCTTCAAGCACAATGAGCAACAGAGGAGCTGGAAAAATAATGAAAACTCTAACTGATCTACTGCAACTTTTTCAGGCATGCTCTTTTGGAGAGAAGCCCTGGTAATAAATTATCATAATTTTGAACTTGAGGTATCTTATAAATATTTACTGGTTACAGTTCTTGCTAGCAAACAAATAGTAGTTAAAATCTCCAATTCCATCTTCTTCATTTGCTCAGCAGTCTTTCAATTGAACAAATTCCTATTGGGTTGTATTTCCTGTCTGTAGCGTCCACCCAAAGATAATTATTTCTGAGGAGATTCAGAAAAATCAGGATAGCGGCTTTTGAGTTACGTGAGGGAAGGGAAAAATATGCTTTTCCCATATGTTGTGATTGAAATGTTGCATTTGCATAAGTCAAAACCAGCTGTAGCTATAAATTTTTTAACTTAGCTTGATTTATTACCCTTATTGAGGAAGGAAAAACAAAACATGTCTCAAGACGATCTGTTCAGTGGATTTTGAGCTAGCATATGAACGGTTAGGTCTGGCATAAGTGCAACTGCAATATTTTCTAGTGGGGTTTTCACAAAGCTCTTGAACAAGAACATTTTAGCTTGCACAGCACGCACAGATCCAGGAATCCAAGCTGAGGATGACAGCATTAAAGGATACTCAGCATTAGTTTGCACTTAGAAATAATATTATTACTTACAATTGTTTATTCTTCAGTAGTGTTTTAACGCGGCACAGTCATTTGGCTGCGAGTTGCGATGAGATTTTTGCTTGAATAACATCAGTAATAGCCTAGCTGGTTCAGTGGGACCACTGGCAGAGTAAGACGCTACTGAAACTGACTCCAAGCATCAGTGTGACCCATCGAATGCCCTGCCCCAAAGATCTTAAGCTTTTAAAAACAGATACATGGAAGAATGTGGCAAATAAGACAGGGAACAGAGTCGGACACAGAGAACTCAGGGCACCTGAATGACACCGTTTCCTGTACAAACACAGGACTGTTTAACTACTTTTCAAAATGAATGTCAATATATTGGTGTTTCACAGAAAGGAGCATATTTTGCTCTCAGATTTTTTATTTTGGGTCTTGATTTTTAGTTCCCTCTCCCCTTCCTCTTCCTCCTCTTCCTCCTTCTTCAATTTTTCATCCTAGATACAGTAAGATAAACTCTTGAAACTCGTGGTCCCTTCTCTTCATGTACGGTCAAAGGAGTCACTCTGCAAGTAGGAGATGCCATCTTGCTCCTCTCTCTCTGGCACTGCAGTGAGATATACTTTACTGCACAGCAGCTGAAATCTGGTCCTGGTGAAGTAAGAGACAAAAATTTCCATGCAGTTTGATGGGGTGAGCAAATCACACGGAAATGGCTGAGTCACTTCACTCATCTCTGTAGAGCGCTTTGGGTTCCTCAGGGAGACTGCTTTATTAGTGCAACATATGCATTTGTTTACCTGTGCACTGAAAAGCTTGTCTTATTTTTTTCAGCTATACCAGTTGGTCTAATGAAAGGTACCATCACTACTTACAAACCCTGTCCCTACCTACGTCCTTAAGATCATTGAAGCTACAGCAAGATACCAGTGTGTTATCAGTAGGAGTCTAAGCTTGGCACTGGGATAAAGCTGAAAGTAGGGGTTAAAGAACGATATGGTCATTGTCCGAGAAATTTCAAAAAGGGAAGAAGCCCTTCACATAGCTGCTAAAGAAAATATTAGGTTAATGCTGAAATGAATGAAACCACACTGAGCTACAGCCATTGGAATGTGGCGCACTTGTCCTCGCAGAGTGTGAGGCTTTGACACCCCTTGTCACCTTCTTGCCTCAACGACTTCTTTGCAAATAAAATTTTGCTGAGGTTTGAGAAGCAACTGGGGTCTGCATCAGAAAATTTGGCTGCCCTCACTGCGGTGGTCAGGGTGCACAGGGCACACGCAATTGGTCCTGCGACTGCAGCTAGTGCAACTCTATCTATTTGGCTTTCTGTTCCCCACCCCATGCTCTGCAGGTTTTGCTTTTCCTGGCAAAAGTTGTTTTCACAGTGTCAAAAAATGAGCCAAAGTCTACACTGTAAAATGATTTTTTTCACCTCTCTCACCTTTCCGTGGCAATTGGCAGGATTTGCAGGTTTCACATTACGTGTCAAGCTGCTTCCAGAGGCTCCAAACTCCCAGACTCTTAAAAATCAATGAGCTAGACACAGTGAAAGCTCAGGAATTTCTTGCTTCATCACGTACCATACAGCATACAAGGGTGTTTTAAAAGAAACAAAACAACACATGGATACACAAACCTACCCAGAATTACAGCTTCTCTACATTTTGGAGGGCTGAAATTTTGGGGAACTTGACAACATGTCTGCCTGCATGAAGGCCAGTTCCCCTCAACAGAGAGGTTACCAGTTAGGAGCTATGTGTGGGGAAGAGGAAGCAAACATATCCCTAATCTTACAACCTTCCCGAACATTTAGGATCTGTGCCTCGAGTAGAAATAAGGGAATCTGATAAGAATGAGTGTGATACCAGCATTAAGGTTGGTCAGCACAGAGCATCCACTTGTCCTGAAGAAGAGTCCTCGGGAGGATCATGGTAGCAATGGTGCCAGTAGGCACTTGAAAGGAAGCAAAAAAAAAAAAAGGTTTATTCACTCATTTAGAACAGAAAACCTGAGCTACCTATTCATACATCTCAACAAAATCTGTTCTCCTCTGTTGGTAGAGTAATGAATCCCTGTTTATTTACATACTGGAAGTAGCACCTTACAGTAAGTGGATGGAAATGGAGACTAATTTGAAAATGTCATTTTGTGAAGGGCACCAGTAACATTTGTGACACATTCTAGTTTTTGACCATCTGGCAGCGTTGAGGGCTAAACTAATGTATAAACCTTGAGAGACCCCATTTGTAGCAGGAACTGCTTTAGACTTCAAATTTTAATGGAGTGAGATCTCAAATCAATGCCACCCTAATAATGCAGAATGGATTTGGGCCAGGACACAGTGCTGTTTATACTGGCTTTCTCTGAAAGGCCAGAATTACAAATGCAGAGACTAAATCTTTCTCTCCTAAATTGAAAAAGATCTGTTAATAATTATTGTGAGCCAAGAGAAAAATCCAGCCTTCTCTAGAGACAAAGAACAGGCAAATACAACCGGGAGGTCATTAGCTTAAGCTTTGCAATTGCTGTCCAAAAGGGCTCTTTTTCAAACCTGTCAGGAATTCCTTTCTCACAATTCAGCTATTCAAAAAGTGTCTGCTCAGATATTGCAAAAGTCAGAGTCATGCACAAAGAAAGGACACAGGGAAGAAGACATGAAATGTAGCAGTGAATCCTAATCCGAGTCCAATGATTAGCGTCTAAGGAATGATTTGGGGTGGCAGGTAGCCTAGCGAGTGGTGAAGTGGTGTGGGATGACGAGACCTGAGCTGAACTGCTGGTGCTGGGGCAAGCCCACGCCCTCGCCTGCCTCAGTTTCTCCTTTGCCAAACAGGAATAATGACAGCGACCTTGTGAAGTCTTTCCCTTGACTCCGGCACACACCACAGATGGAAAGTGCTTGCAAAGGGAAAGTGCCGCTATTTCGGGATGAGGGAGGTGAGGCACTGAGCAGCTGAGCGACTTATCTGCAGGCACACAGCGAGTCAGCGGCGGTGCCAGGAATAGCACACGGGTCTCTCGGCTCGACGGGAACCGATAATGCTTAATAAAAAGCAACAATTAAGGGCGCACTTATACCGATGTTACATTAAATGAGGAATCCCCCAGCCTCTTCTGGAAGTAAATACAGCTTGGAGTGAATTAGGGGTGCAGACCTGGGACCTAGAGAACTGCTCTGGCTGAACAGGGTCGCTTGAAGTGTTTTAGCAAGCGAAAACCAAAGTCAGTGCTGAAGGATTAAGATTTGAAAGCAAGTGCTGACATACTGAGGTCCTTGGAAATTTTGTCTGTGAGGAAATCTACTGTGTAATTAAATTTGCAGTTTCCTTAGTGGGACCATCATTTCCTTCCGTGAACAAAAAGATAAATTTCTTAGATATTCTGTCATGAAGTCTTCTAATGTAACGAGGCTTGACAGACTGAATAAGTAACTCCACAGCTTTTAAGAATAATCTTTTTGATAGCAGCGATTCCCTGAGATGATAACCTTCCTAAAGACAACTAAGGAGTCTACCAATGAGCTGAGAAGCGTGGTTTCGCCAGCCACAGAGGAATTGCAGTCATGACCTTGTCCAGACTCTCTGACAGGATTTTGGCAACGACTGCAGGAATTGGAGGCTTGGGAGGAAACGCAAACTTCCTGGTCAAAACGCCAGTT
>NW_009647849.1:1132765-1142945 GCF_000708025.1 Charadrius vociferus
TGGCAGTACATTCAGATGAGATGAGAGCAGTGGTCTCATCAGAAAGGTGTCCCACACCTGAGGCAGCCTGAGAAAAGGAGGTCTTTCAGAAAGACCTCTTCTGAAATACGGCTTGCCTGAGACAAAATACCTGTAAATCATTTTATTCTTTCTGTGATGCAAGTTAGACAACAGCTTTTCAAAATGTAACCCATTTGCACTTTAGAAGATATAAAAGACTTGTACGTTTGCTTCTTCTGGTATCTCCCATTTGTAGCTGCCATTTATACAGACAGACCTCCTGCCCTCCAGGCACCAGAGCAATGGTTGGTTGTCTTTATGTTTGGGAAAACCTCACTGGACTTTTTTTTTTTTTTTTTAATTATTATTATTCTAATTTATTCAGACCAGATGAGCAGCCTTCAGTCTTTGAGTGAGAAGGTTTAGTAGCCTAGGTTTTTCTTTTACAGGAATTAATTATAACCAAATTCAAACCTGCCTGCTGTCTCCACCGAGCTAATCACAAATATGAGTCAACAACAGTATACAAATCATCTTTACCAAGGAGTGTCTAATTACGGGGTTACAAAAATACAGGGCAAGGGATTCCCACATTGGCCTTTGACTTCAACAGCAATTCATGGTTACAGAGAGAAACCAGACTGACGGTTCTGCATCTGCTCTGCCTCTCCTCTCCTTGACTCACTTTAAGGTCATACCAAGAGGCAAAGCAAATGGATGAATATATCCATGTTCCTCCACATCTAAAGCAGCTGGTAGGAAGTATTTTTCTGCAAGCACAAACTAGAAGTACCTATAATGAAACAAGCTATAAAAAAGCAAGCGCAGTTATGCCAGGTATTGAACTGGATTAAGTACAGATTCACAAGTCCTGTAGTTATGCTCCTGCTCTGAACTGACCCAGGGGCCAATAGAGGCAGCTAGTGCACTTCAGGGCATTCAAATGTGGCTTTGGCAGCAAACGGCCCTCAGAGTACTGGAATAATAAGATTTGTGAAGTTTGAATGTCTTTCCTGTAGCTGGACATCATACCTTTGCCTGCATTTCACTCCTACTAGACAAGGAGGGTGCTCTGCTCACTATAGACGACCTTGTGTGGTGCAGCCAAGCTCTGGGAGTTAAATATCCCACTACTGATGTTTGCACTTACGGTTCAGTGTGCAAGGAGCCATGCAGGAATGGATGATTTTTTCCTACTACGTTTCTCTTATCCAGAAGTAAAGAAGGCAGAGTTTCCTGCATCATGGTTTCTTTTCCTTTCAGTGCAAAATCAATCCTAAATTGGCCTGCACAAACTCTGATTATATAACAGTTGGCTACGGGCCGACCCGTGCAACCCTGCATGAGCAATGCTCAGTACTGCAGCTGGGAACAGACTATCAGAAGAGCTGATCCCCAATACCCAGCTTCCCAGCAGGCATTTTAACATCTGGATTCAGCTGACATTAAAGGGAGTCCAGCCCCAGATACATGTTAAAGGCTGGGCCTGAAGTCTTATGGAGCTGCCTGTGTAAAGCAGCCAGATCTTGAGAAAATGGGGCTTTCTCTCTGGGAACTAGGCTGGTTTGAGTATTCGTCCAGTTTTTTAAACATCTGAATGGGCATTGCATGTATGACAAACACTTTCAAAGCCGATTTTCCCCTTTTGACATCTGTTTGGTAGCTTATATGAAATAAACTGTATTTTTTTCCTGCTAATTGAATTCATGTAACAAATTTTAGTTGAAATGGAATTCTTTTAGGGAAACAAATGAAGGTACCTAGGTGAACCACGTGGCTGAATCCCACAAGGAAATACTTCGTTACATCTGAATAGTGTTTTCTGACAGCCTCAGTGGTGCAGTCTCTTGGCAGGGGTCTCTCCATAAATCACATACTACAGAGTGTAAAAAAATGAACGTTCAGTATGTTACCATGAGATTCCTTGGCAAATCTACGTGCGAGAGAGCTACTTCACGTGCCTTGGCAGCTACCTAGTGATAGAGAACAAAAGATAAGTTCACAACAAGGGCCCTCAGGAAATTCAGAGGGACAAATGGTCCTCTGATCACTCTGAAGCTACCTGGGAATAGAGAAAAAAAATTCAGCAAATTTCTGTGAGCCAGAAATACGTTCCAAGGAAATCTGAAGCATTTCTGTAACCTCATCCTGCCAGAGTGTGAAGGATTCAGATTTAAGCCTGAATCCAGCAAAACACAGAAGAGTGAATATGAACGGAAAGCATACAGCAACTTCAGGGCTGTGGAAAGGGGCACACAGCATAAAAAATGGAAACCACATGACCCTTTCTGCCTTCTGCCCATAGTTGGAGAGCAGGAATTATGGTCATCAAACAGAAAGCGAAAAATTTCTAACAGCTACTAGCAAACGTGGTCATTTGACACCTAATTAGACCTTTGGGCCTTATAGCAGTAAAACATGATACAAGCCAAAATATTACTGAATTTTGAAGAAAATTGCCTTTTTTTTTCTTTTGTGGACAACGCATTCCCAGTTAGATCAATGGCTTGCAGATGAGCGAGCATGCCTTGAAGTATCAAGCTACTGTGGTATTAATCCTACCTTCCAACTGACTGTGAGAGAACCTTTCCTGTAGTCGCTGCCTTCCTGTGTCTCAGCCAGAGGCAGAAGACAGTATTAGAAGGACCATTCAAATAACCCAAAGAACTGCTTTTGCACTTGTAGGAGGAACAAAATTCCAGTACGTGACCTTCACATGCAATGCTCCACACAGCTAGATACTTGCAGTAACGCTGTTTCCCTAACTTAATTTTGAGTCAGTACCGTCACTCCCATTAAGGATCTTCATCGTTGTTAGGAATGAATAATCTGCTGTTATTGTACTACAAAAGTAAGCGTGTGCCATGGTACGCCAGATGTTAATGGCATTGTTGCATGGGAATATATGGGAGCATAACGGCACCTCCCTGGCTCCACCAGCAGTTGGTAGTCCATATGGTGGTGGCACACACCCCATACTGATGGATGCTCAGCAGATGCTCTTCAAGAGCTAAATAATACAAGGAGAGGCTGGTGTGATCAATATCCAGCCCTCATAGTTCAGGCACTGCTCACAGCCAACAAATGCAGTAATTTTGGGGGAGCAGTTTTAAAAAAAAGGTCTTTAAAAGAAGGCCAGTAAACCTTTTGGCATTTTAAAAAAGTAGTTACAGGTGCTTCTGAAGAGAGACTTTTACTTTGTTACCAAGCTTCTGCACCTTCATTAACTATATATTTTGGAGAAACTTCTTATTTAAATGATTTCTTGGCCTTCAAGAATCTGTATTTGTCTACCTCTGTCCGGGATTGTCCTAAAGACACCCATGCGTGTGTGTGCGTGCACATGTACGTATGTATGCTTATGTATTCACAAAGTGCTTACTCTCTTCTCTGAAAATATTGGGTCCCTCAAGACCAAGAGCCTCCACTGGAGTGAATATAATTTCTCAGTTCTTCTGTACTGCTCAGATGGTTACATGAACTATCAGAATCTGGATCTTCCTAGGATAATGCTAGACTTATTTTTATTGTCACGGTTAAAGAAAAATAACCTCTCAGCTCCTATCAATATTTTAGAGCATGTTCACTGGTTGAAATTAGGTCAGGCACAGCAAAACTACTGGTAGTTGAGGTGAAATAAAGATCAATAAGGTTACCTGATACAGAGACAGCACAGCCGGCAGCAATCATAATATTAGCACAATATGCATCAAAATCTGCTTATATGTGGGAGTCGCAAGAAATGGAAACAAATACTAAAACGCACGCAGAAGACATAATTTATGATTCATGGGATGAGACAGGAATGCAATTTTCAGAAGAACAGCACTGAAAACAAAACAATCTAAAGGAAAATGCATTAGGTATCAGTCCATTTGAAGGAAAAAGGCATAAGAGCTGCCAACATTGCCCTGTACCTCCTCCATTTTGATACAGCAAGCAGCCGCAGGGAAATAAAAGTTAGAACTTAATATCTGAGGTCGTTAGTGTTCTCAATAACAGATTATCCTCGAAAACACGTTAAAGAAGAAAATTGTTTTAAATATAAAATTGGAATAAGCCAAAATTAGCCCATAAACTTGAAATTAAAAAAAATCTTCTATGCATTGCTAACACTTGTTAAAAAGAGCAAAAACTGTAAAGGGTTTAATGCTTAATGTGAATTAACTCAGCCATGTGTATTACATACCCAAAGCCATAGAAATGGCCATCCAAATTGATTCTGGAACTGGTAGGCCTGCAGCAGATTTGCAAATGATAATGCATATATTAATAGATACTTCCACTAATTTCACTAATGACCAATTTTAATGAGAAATTTGGATTCGTAGATGAACAGAAACATTCCCATTCCATCATTTGTACACGTGCAGAGAATTCCACATCCCAGGAGAGTGGCTGAACCAGCTGCAACACAGTTATCCCTCCAAACCCACGTCCAGGGCAGCATAAAGGGTCACTCACTGCCCTCACGGAGCTGGCCCTCCTCAAGCACCTTCACAGATTTATGTCTTGCAAATGCTGCTTGGTTCCAGAAAACGGATTCCTTTCAGCTTTAAGGACTAGGTAGCCAATGCCATGGGCTTGGGCAGCTGCTGGGGAAGGAGTCACATACTAAACTGGCTGATGCACAAACTAGAAGCTTGTGCAGTCACGGCAGGTGTGCCCTGCTCCTTGCACGATGCTGTAGTACTGCAGGCAGCTGGACTCCGCACTGCCACGGGGGAAAGACACCAAGTAGCGTGGTGTGGCTAAGTCCGACTTACTACGCAGGAAAAGCTACGGATCAGCTGTGTCAGGAAAAAGCTGCTCAGTCATGGCCTCACCCCTGAACTCCATCAGCTGAGACCTACCACCCCCTTCCCCAGTCCAGTGAGTGAGGACGCGGGAACCTCTGATAAACCCCTTGTTAGGGCCAGAGGAAAGCCATCAGAAATACTCGGGACTTCTGAAAAGAGCAGCCTGGTGCACTGGAAGCGCGTGATCCTGCAGGCAATCTCTTGATTCCTACAAGGCATTGTTAAAAAACCCCAACCCCCCAAATAATTTCCATTGCATAAGATTGGCTTTACCAGCTACCACACAGCCATACAAACATCCTGACTGGTGTCCTTCACTACCATTTTAGTCTTGTCTTCCACCACGTCAAAGATTCAGTGAGCACCCAATATCAGAACGAATGGAGAAATTATTTCAGCTGCAACATTAACTCCAGGGGCTTAAAGGTTTTTTTTTTCAAATTTGATTTATCTTGCAACTAAAATGGCTTAACAATGAACACATGCAGAGACTCATTATCTCTGCCTCTGGCTTCAAAAGGCTCTGGGAGTTCCTTGGACCCATTCAAAACCTATTCCACTTTCAAGTGCCATCAAACATTATTCACTAGCTGTAACATGAATATTCAGACACAGTCTCCGTGTCTGATCTTTGTGGCCACCAAATTGTTACTTCCTTTCTCTCCCCATTCTCTCTCTAGATTGAATTTTTATGTGTTAGGGTTTTTTTGTTTGTTCTTTGGTTTGCCTTTTTTTTGTCATTGTTGGTGGTTTTTTTGTGGTTTGGGTTTTTTTTTTTTTTTTTAAACCTCTGCTTTCACATTACTTCTATCTAGGATGTTTTTATGCCCAGCATAATTTTGTTCATGTTTGCATAAGTGTGCCTTCCTAGGTATTCAATAAACCATCCTTGAAAATTTCCAGTTTTTATTACATTAGTGTGACTTGTCAGGAATGCTGACAACCCCTGCAAGCTTTGAAAAAATCCCTGATAGACAGAGTCATAGAATAATTCCTGTTGGAAGGGACCACAAGAGGTCATCTCGTCCAACCTTCTACTCAAAGCGGGGTCAACAAGGAGTCAGCCTGCTCATGCCTAAGAGGTGCCTTATTCTGTGTGCACTGAGTAAAGGTTCAGATTATGAATACCTAGGCAGCAGCTACATCATTGAGTAACTTCTTTTGTCCCTTATGATGAAGTTCAATATTTATCTCTCCAGTGGAAAGCTTTCTCCTAACAACATCCCCCCTACCACCCAAACTTTAGAAACTAAACATGTAGCCTGGCTTGAATTGACTCATCATGAATTCTTCTCCCCATTCTTTGCAGATGCCTACTCAAGGACCATCAAGCAGCGTGCCCTCCTTCTTTAGTTTACTTAGGTGAGAATTTAAGCTGATCCAGAGTGTTGGACATGAGGTGGAGGAAATCTAACAGTTCATAGTGTCTCTGATACAAAATAAGCCATCATTGCCTTTTCCCCACATCGTACCCATGGCAAAATATATTTTAGCTTTTTTTTCTGCTTAGGCTATCAGCATTTCTGTTTTTTCCACACCTAAGTTAACATGCAATTCCTCAAATTATTTAGACTCTAGAATTACCCTACAGATAGCCAAAGCTGTGTCCTTTACATTTCCATTTGTGATTAAATTTGTCATAGCCCCAATGTTTAATTTGTAAAATGCTCCAGCGGAGCTAGCTACTCACCAGTCCTTCACATAAATACACATCATGGTGCAAGCTTTCAGCAAGAAACCTCCTGGGAAAGACATACTTCAGAGAAACGCTGGGGTCTCCCCTCTTCATTCTTCCCACATCCCTCCTAAATAGCATTCCCGTAACTATGAAGCATAATCCTATAAATAAGCAGAGAATTTGGTCTTGACGGCTGTGCCATCTTGTTTTATGTATTACCTTGAAATGCTTTCAGCTAATTTCAGTTTTATGAAAAAATCAAAAAAAGTCTTTCCACGTTTCATATATTGACCTAGTCACTTACATATATCTTTTCTTTTCAGTAGATTGTGGTCTTGCTTTCCTCTTCCCTTGTGAAATAAATCAGGAACTAAATTTCCTTTAAGAGGTAAGGTGGTAAGTTTTCTTTACTCCATACAGCTAGTATGATACCAGCGTCACACAAACGGGACACTAGCACACGCACACACACACACGTAGAGGGGTGTCTTGAAGACACATACAGTCCAAACACTACAGAGGAGTTTATGCACCCAAGCAAAGGACTGAAGTTTCCCTCTAACATGACCTTCATCACTTCTGGGTGCTCTTGGGTCCCATGGAAACCATCCTGCTGCTCTCTGAAGCTGCTGCCCCTCCACAGCTGGCAGTCTCCAGGGAGAGAGTCTTGTACCTTCTTCATAGGCGCTGGACATGAACTTAAATCAAAGCTGTCAGGGACAGCATTATGCTAAGTTGCTCACTGATGCTTTTGTTAAACTTTACACTCACCACCTTGCAGGAGATTCCATTGCAGGCCCAGCAGTGCAACATGCCAAGACTGCAAGGGCTTGGGTTCTTTCTTTCCGTTTATCTGCATGGACTACCCACATTCTTAGATCTTCTTTAGGGGAAGCTCAGCTGCAGCAATGCAATGCTTTCCTCTCTTATGATGGCAGCAGAGGAGTCAGAGGAGGCTTAATGTGTACCAAGGGGGGTCTTGCAAAGATGATTTTTTTCAGAACAAGCAGAAGTTTGCAACAAACTTCAGGATGATACGTCTCTTAGAACCTGAAGATACCAGTTTCATTGGTATAATCACACCAAACAGAAGTGGAATTGAGGCTAACAAGCCCTTAAATTGATAGTTTATCCTTTTAAGGATAAGGACATTAAGGACATCTTAAGTTGAAAAACCTATAAAGCTATGTTGGTCATGAGCAACTGGAGAAGGTGATGGCTGTCTGCATTTGCAGAAAGACAAATGGCATTAGGAAAATTTTCTACTGTGGAAATCACTTAAAACACAATACACCAGTAGAGTTCTAATTAGCTCTTTTCAGATCATTGGTCTGAATCTCTCTGTGATGGACAACATGTAGGAGACTATTTAAACTTGTTTAGTTTTGAGGATGCTCCTAAAGTTACCCCTGCTAAGCAAAAAAAACCCACTCCGCGTGGAGTGGCTTAATGTTAGCTGTGGCCTTCTGAGAACAGAGCTATAACGTGCAAGCACACTGCGAAGTAGAAATGTGAAGGACCGTGCCAGTCTCCTACGCAAGTGTGGGTTTAGGCATCATAGGCTGTGGACATTTCCCAAGGAAAATATTCCGGACTTCCTATATGAATGCTATTGCCATTGTTGCAGCAGTATAAGATATACAGAAGCCAACTCTGAACGCTGTGTGGAAGGCAGCACACTAATACCAGGGGATTGCACAGTGTCCAGTATAAGTGAGAAACATGGCATTCTGACCAAACATACCAGGTTTAGCACAAGGCTGCTTTTATGCAGGAAGAGAACTTTAATTGCATATACAGAACAGACAAGCCCTTGTTTTCCAGTCAGGTATGAAAGACCTACAGCTGCAAGGAATTCTGTTTATTAAGAACAAAAAAGTGAAGGATAGACTTGTCCATTCTAGGACTCCTACCTATGTATTTTAAACCTAAGACTTAAGTGGAGACTGTAAAAGCATCTGCTTGCTCCTACAAATGCTGCGTTGCAAGTAGCCTTTGCTCTGCAGTTTATGACACCAAAGTGGTACTAAAGCTCTTCCTTAGCCCAGCAGCTTGGATCAAAAGCCCAGTTTTCCTCTCACAGTACCTTAGCTACTCCCATGGTGGCAACAGCACGGTGGCAACGCGCAGTGGAGTTTAGCAGCAAATCTTGGTCTGTACCAGTACTTACAAAACCAGAGTCAGGTTGCTAGACTTGTCAGTCAAGGACTCAGTACAGGTCATAGAAAACAGGAGTTACAAAGGTGAAGCATTTGAAGTAAAAGTTCTTTGAAATAAAATATTCAAATTTCTTTATTAGAGACATACCATGAAGAAAGACGCTAATTTGAGAGAATGGTTGAATAAGACAAGATTTTGGAAATCTGAATCAAATGATTAAAGAGAACACCAGACAATACAATACTAACCTGAACCGAGACATTCCCAGCCTTGTTGATCAATAGCTTGAAAATGCTACAAAGACAACTGGCAAGAGATCAGCAGTAGACCTTTCCCTTAAGCACCGTGATAGAAATTTAATCGTAGATACAGTACTCTTCAAGACACCAATGCAAGCGATTTCTAAAAAGATGAAAGATATTTATCTAATAAACAGCTGGCAGAGTAAATATTGAAAAATGGAAAGGATAACAAGCACACAAGATGCAGGTTTACATGTGAGGAACTTCAAGTTGTGCTGGTACCTGTTGCTGCACAGTAGAGTAGAGGAGATTAAGATAAGAGTAGCTCTTTCTGGGGCTAGCAGCAAAGTGACAGGTATATAATATAAAAGAGTATTTCGGGTAAAAGACACCACAGAGTCTGCACTCTAACACAATTAGAATCGTAACCTGTGAATGATGGAAGTATACAGAAAAATAACTATAACAAACACCATGAACAAGATCAGAAGAGATGCTCTTTGCTGGAAGATCTGACAGTATTGGATGGATGCCAAACCCCCCTCTAAATTAATCTATAACAGGAAACCAAGCAGGGTGCAGGTAGCCCTGGAGAGGCCCTAGCAGACTTCTGCTCAATGAATTCTGTTACCCAGATGTTCCTTTGTAGTTCTCAAAAACCTTTAAGGCTCCTGGTCAGTAAAGAAGTTTGGAAAAGATTCAAACTTCAGCTCTGCAGTGTCAGCATGTATTCCTATTTCTGCTAACTAAAGCACAGTGTTAGCCAAAAAAGCAATCCTGTAAAACAATGCCATGGAATTCCACTTTCATTCTCTCTGTATGATTTCCAGATCAAGCGCTCAATCCCCACCATGAAACCTTCCTCTTCTAAGTGTCCCTTCCTGGCACCAATGGCGACTACCCAGTTGCCTGGGAGCTGTTCGTATGCAACACTGGAGACCCAAAGCTTGATTCATGTGAAAGGAACTGAAACTTTCAAGTGAAACTACTCCTAAGAAGAGTGAAGAGGGGACAAGGACTGAAGGATTAGCTAAAAGGAGTCCTCAAGTTTTGCAAAGACCTTAAAACCCAGACTTGCCTTTATAGCTGTCCAACTGAACGGGATATAACATTTGCACCAAGGTCTGAGTGCTTGGCTCAGCTCACTTAAACCACACTGAAAAGTACAAATAGAAGTCGTGCTACTTGCGCGCTCCAGGGAGGATGGTAGTGTCTGTACAAAAAATTAAACTTGATTTGAAAACTAAACAACCCTAAACCTGAACATTGCCACCAATACTGAAAGTATAACAGCACAGTGT
>NW_009647849.1:1142969-1175681 GCF_000708025.1 Charadrius vociferus
ATCTCACCGAATGCTGGCCATGGCTACATGTACCATTTCCACTCACTTTCCTGGAAGTGGTATGTCATAGCCACTGCTTCACAGCCAAATACTATATCAGAGCTAAAAAAATTACATCCTGTGATGGGAAATAAAGAACCCAGACTGCCTTGTATCACCCCAGTACCCTCCCAAATGACAGCAAGACCACGTTGCTGATACCATGGCAGACACAGGCATGTAAGTAATATCACATCTTGGCATGAAGTGAGGAGTAGCCATCAGGCCACAGATGCTGCAAGTCTAAATAGCAGTGCATCTTCACGTGATCACAACACCTGTATAGCAATAATCATTAAAAAAAAGAGCCAGTTAGCAGTGATGCATCATTTGCATTATGAAATCACGAGCCCTGACCACCTACAAAATGTGCTATTTTGGTTCATAACCAAACCGAATTAAGGGTAAACTTAATGCACCTAAAAAGAAATAGGAAATATTCAAATACAGGCAGGAAAGAAAAACTACCTGAGAGAGGAAAAGCCACAGAGGGATGCATAATATGATGGCAATAAAAGTGTTGCAATGTTTGGAGACCTGAAGCATGACGCCCCTTCCTTTCCCACACCCCTTTTTATTGAAATAACTGTGTATTGCAAGCCTTTCCGATAGATACAGGAATAGTCTTCAGGATATTTTAATGGTCTTTTCTAATCTTAATCTATTTTTCACTTTAGAGATGCCAAATGCTGTTTACCAACATCTAGTTATCTCACAATTGCAGTACTTCATGAGCAAATCAATACAACGTTTAAATGCATTTTCTTGATTGTATTACCACTACTTAACAGAAAAATTTTGGAAGAGATAAAAGCCCATCCAGACATACATATGATGTAGAGGTATTCAGCACGACTGGAAGAAGAGATCAGACACACAGGAGTAGGGCAGGTATCTGAAGTATGAGATTTATATTAGATCAGTTATTTCCAACTCCCTTTGACTATCTCAAATGGACAAAAGTTTCTCAAAATTCAAAGTCTGTCTGCATTTGTGCCTTATTTAGAATTTCTGTAACCCAGCGCAATCCCTGTTATATTGCAAGAGTAGCTTGCAAATGGAGGTAAGTCTTCAGTCCATCAGTGTGCATGTGTGCCGGTGTCGTGGGGAGAGTATTAACAGTTTTTTAGTTAAGTTCTTCATTTCATGAAAATACAAACTGTTGTGAAATAGCACGTTGTAGTAAAGCAGAATTAAACGGCACTAATTTCTGGACTCCCACTGCACATAGCAAGTATTGGAGGCCAAGAGGTTACCATGGTTTGGAGAGCCAGGAATGCAGCAAACAGAATTTTCACCGTCTTCACAAGAAGCACTGGTCAAGTGGGGTTTAGAGTTAATTTGGTTCCCACCCATTAAAATTATATGTTCCAAACACAGGAGTCATAAAATGCCTATAAAAGTGAGAGCGCTTGCACACTGAATAACTTTGGAAATGGGGTTGGCTCGCGGGTGAGAAGCAGCAGGCACAAGGGCAGCACAGCCAGTCTTCCTGACCGCTGGCACGAGGGCTGTTGGGGGTGGAGGCTCCGCAAAATTCACCCTCGCTTTACTATTTCACGTTAGCTGAGCAAAGCAACACAGAACAGGACACAAACCATCACAAAAAGCAAGGGTGCTTGCCCTTCCTCACCAAGTATCACCTGGTGATCAGAACAGTCCAGTTGTGGATTTGCACATGCAGTATAAGGTGTTCTGTAAAGGCTATACGTGGCACACTAACTGCCACGTTCTTAAAAAGCAGGCTGCTACAGCATGCCAAGGACTGTGTCTTCAGATGATGTAAATCTGCTTAGCTTCATTGAGCTGTGGTAATTTACACCAGCTGAGGGATGAACCAAAGGCATTCATTAAGGCTGCAGTGTATTTAAGAACAAGCACAGATCAATAGCGCAACAAATATTCATTTCACATCACTGCTCTTCAGAAGAGAGGTCAAATGGATCCTTACAGATTTTTTTTTTCTAAAATTTCAAGCAGAGACCAGTGAAAATCAGTAATTAAACTCCCTTTGAAGTAAGCACTGGCAATGAAGAATGGGCAAGAGCTGGTCCTGCACAGAAGCAGTAGTTCTGGCTCACAGGTGGCATTCAGGGCTGTGAGAGAGCACGACTTACCCCTTGCACTGTCTGCTGGGAAGCCCGCTGTCTCAGCAGTGATAGTCCAGTTGGAATGAATGTAACAAAGGAACGGTTTGGTATGTTGGTCCCAAAGAAAACCAAACTGAACTCTGGGAATTTAGAAATCAGTCCCTTTCTCTGGTTATTTTTCATTTTAATGTACATGACTTCAGTGAGCTTTGCACTGGTATTGCTCTCTGCCTGGTTATAAGCAAGAAATATAAGCAGCGTCACAGGGAAAAATACTCTCTTGAGATTTCCATCCTAATTATGCAGACCCAAGAAAACATTAAGATTTTAATGAAATTTCCAAGTGTATTGACATTTTCAAATACAACATGACAAACCTGACTTTGGGAAGGAATGCAGTGCTTACTGGGAAGAGAGCACACACAGCCTACAACTGAGCAATCGTGCCAGACCCTGCGACAACTTGTATCAACAATCTGCCTCATCAGAATGACATGAGGAATTGTATAATCAAAATGCCTCCCTTAGTGAAAGAAAAAAAGAAAGAGCATCGTATGTTGGATGATAAAGATCAGGGGTGTCAGTGACGGCAATTTCCTGAAGCTATAGCGAACATGTGAATGATAATTTTAGGTCAGGCTGTATTGCAAAATATGGAAAATTATTTGTCTTGCAGGTTGATTTTAAATTAATATGACCACCAGACCTCTCTGTTTTGCTCTATATTGGTCTGTTCTCTCCATCCTTTTCAGAGTAGAGCTCTGGCAGCTCTCCTTACAGCTTACAGCAGTGAAAAAAAAGCCATAGGGCTTTAAATTTTTAAGTCGGTGTTTTGAAAATACTGCTGTATGTATTAGGCTTCTCCTGTTTTAAAGGCCCTTTCCTGGAGAGTCTTCCAACAGGAATATCATTTACATCAGCAAGGCTTTTTGGCAGTTTTTCTTTTTTTCCTTTTTATAACCATGTTGCAGTGAGACATCAGTTTAGGCAGCCAGCTCTGCAATAAAACTGACAACAGGTTTATTCTCCTGCTCCTCATGGGACCGATAGGATTTTTAGAAAAGAAAGCAGGAGGGAAGGAACAGCAACAACATGTGCCTATGATCTGCTTTGTCCCAGCATACCGATTCTGCTGCTTTCAGAGTGATGCTCATTTCAAAATCCAATGTTTTTCTTATATTTCATTAGATATTTTATTCATTTGGATTGCTCTGCAGGGGCAATATATCCAGAGCAGAGGTATTAGGAGGTCCCACTGACTTCAAAACTGCCAGGGTTTTACTTTTGGGGTCAAACTGCCCGTTGCCTTGTTGTCACAACTGTGGAAACCACTGTGAAACACCAGTGCCCTGGAGCTCTTCTGCCAGAGGGAATCCCCACAAAAGCAGTGAACAGTTTAAAAAAAGAAAGACAAACCACAAACCCAGTCTTTTCAGTTCATTGTGGAAGAGACTTATTTTATCTCAGAAGAAAATTGCTGAAACCTGGCCTGGCTGCTGTGCCTGAAGTCACACAACTTCTACTGCTGCTCCTGACCCAGGAAGGAGCAGTGGCACTGGGAGCAAAGACCTTCTTTGCACTGGGTGCACAAAGGGTCATTTTTTGACCACAGAAGGAGGGTCTTTCCCTTCCTCACCATCAGATTGAAACTCTCCTGAGCATGCAACGATGGTCTGGGTTTCCCCTTAACTGTATTTCATTCTGCAATGGTTACTGGTGAAAAAAAACAGTGAGCACAATACCCAAAAGGCTAGAAGAAGGACCAACAGTGTAGGAAGGTCTCATGGCCGTGCACAGGCACGTGCTTCACACTGCCTGGAGCCGGGGGTTACATCTCACTGATGAGCTGGCCCTGGTACAGACCAGCACACTTGGAATAAACATGCTGAGAGATCAGAAATTCCATCTTGATTTAGTGGATTTAGCCCCAACAGTCTAGCACGTAATGAAATCTTTAAAAAAAGATTAATCCATCTTTACTACCTAGCATTTATCATCTCTAAACACTCATAGACTGAGTGTGTGTGTGTGTTGGGGGGGTAAACACACATATATTTATGTAGAGAAAAATGCTATTTTATTAGTAGAAACAATCTTCAGGTTTGGCTAGGCTTGAAAAAGTTTATAATCTCTTAGGCGACTCCGTTTATTGCAGTTGCAAACAGACATTATGCCCAGATGGTGGCGCCTACAAATCACAGATCACTTCCACATAATTATTAGGTAATTCATTCCTGGCGGGTTATACATTGTGGGCTTTATGGTTTATTGCAGAGGAAAACAGAAGTCTCATTGTATTGCAAGCCCTCAACCACCAACCCCCCCAGCACTGCAACCCCTACCTTCCTTTCCCCAGAAACAATTGACTGTATCATGGTGCTGTGTTAAATTAGCTTTTACAGCTACCTTCCATTTGGGGAGAAATAGAAGCAGAGTAAGATACAAGAAAAGAAAAGACAAAGGGTTTAGACTAAAGATTCTTCATCCCATGGGAAATGCATAATTCAAGGTATTTGTAAATGTGTTTGTGATGTGCTGAAAAGCTGAACTGGAACAAAATAAATAAACCCAAGAAACCAGGCCTGAGAATCCCAATCTTTGATGGAAATCAGACGGGCAAGTTTAGATGTATTTTTGAGGCGATTCTAGGATTAGGGTCAGCAAATGAAAGGCTGCCCTGGTCAGTGATAGCTTCACACAACAATGAAGCTCTGAGTATTTTGTGCCAGCCAGGGTGACTACCTTTTATACAATATAGTTTATGTTTGGGGGCGGGGGGTGGTGGTGGGTAAAGCTATTGAGAAAACAACAGTGTGGAGGGAGACAAGGTTAATTAATTCTAAGTGAATCACAAATGTTTCAGGGATTCAGGGTCTGCACACAAAGTAAAAAGAAGAAGCTTCAGACCCAGTGCCTAAAAATCAGGTCAGTAAAGCACTTGAGTTTGGATGCTTATCTAGGACTGGTATTTTCAGAAATAGGGTTCTCTCTGAAGATTATCTCAAATAGATGGGGATACCAGAACTGCCAGCATACAACAAATTGGTGAGAAAATCCTGTTCCCTATGATGAGAATGTTTTATTTCAATTTTGTGATCATTGCTAATAGAGGCTCAGGTTTAACACACCATTTCCTCTAAATGTATGTGTTCAGATACCTAAATGTTAATTCTGACCTTTGTCTACTAAGTACATCTAATGTTCCTCACATATTTCAGTCACCTGTAACAAATTATCCATTCCTTCCAATTCTCTATGTTCATTGTCCTTCTAAAGATGCCCAGAAGAGGGGGAAAAAAAAAGCTGAGGAGCAGAGATATGCAAAATTGATTTCAGATTTGGAAACAATCCCACATTGTCTAGATTGTTCCTTGCAGGGAAAAAAACCCCACAACCAAACAAGAGAAAAATAATAAAACACTTTGAAACAAAACTTCATGAGCTTTTTTTGGCTGGGAGGATTTTCCTAGCAGCTTTCATGTTTGCCATTTGCTGGCCCACAGAACTATCACTTCTTCTTGGTCTTGTTCATAGGTAAGAGGGCTTGGTGGGGTTGAGGAATCACTAAATGCCCTGAAGCTCAAACAGTGCAAGCCTTCAACTGGAAACCTGGCAAAAAAGTAACCAGTACCTATCCAAAGTAAAACTCCTGGCACCAGCTGAACCTCAAAACTCCTTTCACAGTTGTGCCCAGCCAAGAAAGCAAGGCACGCTGGTGCTACTCACGTACCTCCTCCTCCGCACCTTCTCACAGCCTGCTCTCCACGGGATGTTTGGACTGCTGGGCTGCCTCACCTGTGAGGCCGCCCCTTGCCTTCCTTTGGGACCACAGTGTGCGGCCTCGCTGGGCAGCCCCAGCTAAGCACGATCACTGCAGCATCAGCCCAAGCCCTCCCAGCTCCGTGCACAACAGCACAGCATCCACATCTGCCCTGCTGCAACAGGCCATGCTGTGCGGGAAAGGCCATCGTGCCGGTACAGCTGTGCCTGGTATTTGTATTACAATATTGCAAACACTTAGCTATGAGTTATAGCTCCTCAGAGACCGACTGACTGCAGGTAACATGCATAAAGTGAAGCAAATTCACACGTTCTTGTCCTCAGATGATTTCCAGTCTGAATTCTAAAGAATCTAATTTCTTTCTCAGCACAGCTGGTATCTGGTGGCTGTTAGAGCTTCACTCAGGCTGGGTAGCAGAGCAAGTATTTCATAGCTTTGCTCACTGGGTTGCAAATAGCATTTGTGCTAACTATGATTTTGGTTTCAAGATTTGGACAATTTTCTTCATATGCTTAAAATAAGGAGTCTCAGAATATACGAAGACAACAGTTGATTTTAAGCAGTCATAAACAACAAGAGAGACAGTGCAGAGTGGTTCATTAGGAATGACAAAACCAGGAGTATTTCCAGCTATCTTATGTGACATTTGATTAAGCATTACAGATAATTTTGGTCAAAGAAACCTCGTGCTTAAAGATGAAAATATTTTTATCCTAACAGTGACAGATGTTGTACATATACCCTTGTCTGTCCTGCAGAAAAGTCAATCCATGCGCAGCGCGGGCAATAAGCGTCAGTCTTTTTGGATGGGGTTCACATTTGCTAACTTACCACCTACAAACGGAGCACCTGGAATGACCAAGCAGGCTCTCCTAACTCCTGTTTTTCCAGGGCCATTTCAAGCGCCACAAGCATCGCTGCTGAGGATTTAAAGATAAAAACAAAAGGCCACAAGGAACGTCCCGTTTAAAGCCACAATCCTGTAAATGCCTTAGTGTCAATTTCTTTTCCTAACACAGATGATAGATTTATTAAATAAGTTATTTTCTCCACTTAAATGTCGAAAATAGTTTAGTCCCAAAATGGCATCTTTGACTTATTTAAGCACTTCTTTCTTTCCATCTAAGCTTTGGGGATGCATGTTTTTTGAAGGAAAAAAGTAGATAGGATATTTAAGCAACCAGAAAAATTATTATTTGGGTTTAAAAATAATTCTGAAAGACAAATTTAACCGAAGTGACTTAAGAGGTGGAATCAGAGGACTGTTTGAAAGAGTATGATGAACGTCTGAGAGCTGTGCCAAAGACTGCTTTCATCAGCTGAGTGTGGATCCAAATTCCCTAGGTACTCCAGAAGAAAGATGATCTGTTCGATCAGCAAAAGAAATGGAGAAGTCCTGCTTGTTATTTGTTGGTGTCTCTTGGATGACTTTAAAAAAACCCAACAATCCACAACTAAATTATACTAAGGTTTTTCACTGTCATAAAATTCATTAGGCTGGGGAGGATATGAGGGGATCGTTAAGTCCGTGCCAAAGCAGAGTTCAGAAGTTATTAGGAATATTACTGAGAATGCTCAAACACTAGTCTCTTGCATCTGACTGACTATTTTTACGAAAACAGGCAGAAATTTAATTTTCTGTTTCTTTTAGGACTTCTAACCTGTGATAGACTGAGTTGAAGTCTGTCAATAGGCTCATAAATGTCACACACATAGAACACACGCACAGACTAAGTAATTTGTAGAAATTAAGTAAGCATTTCTGTAGAAAACCAGACTGTAAAATTTCCAGCGTTTGTCAGAAGAGGTAAGACATTTTTTTATAGTCCAGCTAAAAAGTACTTGAAAGATTTCCAAAGACTTGGTTCGCAGTACTTTGTAATAGTTAGGCTTCTTTAGTCCTGTCACCAAAATCACTAGTCCCTGGGAATATGAATGATAGCTGGAGAGCTGAGCATTCCCTTTGGTTAATGCATTCATACCGCTGCTGCCAACAGTGCTGACGGCAACGCACAAGCAAAGCAAGACTAGGAAACTCGGGTCTAAATATAAATATCTGCATTAATAGAGGGGGATACCTTTATTCTATTCTGCCTACACAGAAAATGAGCAATACTGGACTCTACAAGCCAGTCAGATATTGCAACAAATTTTCCGTAATGCCTTGCAGCAAGCACATACCTGAAATGCTGTTACTGGGCACAAAGCCGTGACATAGCTTAACATCCCCTGGGTGGAATATTCCTGAAATTAAAATGGGTGATATGAGATGTTTAATTTTTCAAAAGCACTGACATTCCCCAAAATAATGAAACACACTTCAGGATATACTAATGTAAATGCAGAATCAAACACAGACATCAGGGTTAGCAAAACGAAAACATCTCTTAACTCCCCAAACATGTTGCAACAGAGTACACGCTTATTTATACCCTGTTAGAGTCTCAAGCAAGAGATTCAGATTTTCTAGAATTTGTGATTTATTTGTGAACTGAAGGCTAATATATTCTTAAGAATAAAAAAAAAAAATCTCCAAACCCCTCAAGGTTTTATTTGATCTGTAGTAATCCCGTTCTTGCCAATCACTGTGTTCAAACTAACTTCAAACATCCCTCAAACAAACAAGCAAGCAACATTCCCCCCACCGGAACCAGCAAGATTTCCCTGCTTTTTAAAATCTGACAATAAAAACAGCTTCAACTGCAATGCGTAGTAAGAGAGAGTAGGTGGAGGACCGGGCATTTCCTACGATAGCCTCAGCAGCTGGGAGCAGCCAGCCCTGCAGCGATCCTCCAAAAACCAGAGCAGAAGCCCAGCAATTCTGTTCTTAGAAGGTTTCTCAGCTGTAAGAGCTAAGAGGGACAACAGATGTATTTTTGCCCCAGGTGGTTCCTTTGAAAAAATCTGGGAATCCAGAAACTAAGAACAAAAGTATAAAGTAGAAGGGAAAAAAACCAAACCCACAAAACAGTAAAATAGAGATTGACTATCAGGAAAAAGTTGCACAGGAAGAAGCTAGAAGTCTGTAGGATGATCTGCGAACAAGTGATTTTTGGTGTGAAAAATCTCACTGTTAGAGACACATAAAGCTGGAACTGGATGAGACAATGCCCTTGAAATTCCAACTGCAGGAAAGGCTCAGGCTTGTTTTTTCTCAGCTGTGTTAGTACCACTGAGGTAGGCTGCCACACAGGCAAGGATGATTTAGGTCTGCAAGAACAACTGAGATGACGACCCTTACATCTGCATGGTGAAAATGCTAAAGCTTCAAGATTTCTCTTGTTCAGAAGACTCTTATTATCGGTAATGAAGTGCGAGCCAGAAAGAGCACAGCTTGATACTGAGATCCCAAGCTGAGCTTGTGGATGGGTGGGGGGAACCCCCTCTCCTTGCACATAAAACAACAACAAACTCCCCACTAAAAACTCCTGCAAGACATTAAACACAGAGGTGAACAATGGCGTTTTTTCAAAATCCCTTTTCCAAGGTGAACTGAGTTTCAGCAGTCCAACAACAGCATGAGTTCAGCAATGCTCATGAATAACTTCAGCTACTTGCACAGCTGGAGCCATCGGCCTCGAGACCTGGGCTGATGGACTTGGAGGGCACCCAGTCCTGCCTGCCACTGCTGCTTGGTGTGTGGAGGGGTCCTTCCATGTGCCGAGCAGCAGTGGCAGAGAGGATCGGGTGCCCGCAGGCCAGCTATCCCACCCACAGGGCAGCCCTGCGGGCACCAACGATGCAGACAGACCCACTGCAGAGGCTGTGCTGCGTTGCTCACCTGAGGCACGGGGCAGGTCCCTGCACGGCAATGGCATCAGTCCCCACCGTCAGCACCTGCTGGCAAGAGAAGCACCGTTTCAGAGTGAAACGGATGGAGAAATATGAGGAAAACTAGTTAAGTTTGCAGCAATGGACTGACTCTTTATGCGAGAGATGTTTCTTTTCTGGTACTAAAAGTTGCTCCTAAAGAATTCCACTCTTTTTTCAGTACAGCTGCTGCTTCTTAATGGGGCGACAGACTATGCTGTCTGTATTAGTCAGCAATAGATGTAAGAGAGTAGCTTTGCCTGGTGATGCCAAGCCTCAGTGTAATTTCTGCAGACATCCTCATCTGAAAGCACCTCGGGTGACAGTTTGGCAGGCACACTGGCATTTCCAGCCGAGTCCCTGCTCCTCCTCATTGAACTGCAGCACTGCCTGAAGTCACTAAATGAGACAGAAACCCCTCTGCAGTAGGAAGGGTACGAACTGAGGGAGGGCTAGTCTTTGTATAGTCTAGATAAAGCAAAGAAACTAAATGTGGAAGGGCAAAAGGAGATACGGAGAGTGTGGCCAGAGGTCACATCTCCAGTCCATGGCAGGACACAACTTTTTGACACGCTCTGCCCAGGACCAAAGGGATGATGGAGCCTGAGCTGCTTTTCCAGCCCTGTGTCTGTGTCCTCACTGCTGCTCTGGGGTGGTACCAGCACCTCTGATGGCAACATCTCTGTTGGGCTGAGCCCTTGCCTCTATCTGCTCTGTCGTTCAGGTACTTCACATCGGCATTGCATCTACTAAACTCAAAGGAGAGGAAGCACACTGCTCTCACACATTTCTGTGAGTGTGCTTTCTTGGCTCCATCAGTGCGCAGCCACTGCAGCATGGATTTTGCTTTAGAGACCTGACAGCCCAAGTCAGGCCTCTTTCTAATCTCACTACTCCCCTTGAAAAGCAAATGCAATTCTTTTGAGACCACAGAGAGCACTCGTTCCAGCCTCTTGGCTTTCACTTGCTGCAGAAACTTTGAAAGACTAACTCCTGTTAATTAGAAAAAGATAAACAAACTCAGACCTTGCAAGTACAGGTCTTGCACTGGCCGGTTCCAAAGGGGAAGAGGCTTTGGAAGTTGGTTTACCAGACACGTTTCTGAACCGTCACTTGAATTAAAACAGACCCCATTTATTTTACATGCCTTCTGAAAGCTACGTTCCCAGTGAAAAGAAAGTAACATATTGATAACAGCATGCTCTGCCACAGGAGAGAATCGAGAATCACCCACGCGTTGCTTTGAAAACAAACAACCCCCAAACAATTGATCAGTCACTGCTAGTACAGAGACAGTCTATTATGGATAAAAATACAGGTGGAAAAAATTCATCAGGGATGTGCAAATACCTTTATTTAAATTCAAGCAAAGTAAAGCAAGCTTTGCTCCTATAAACAGGAGCAGTGGATCACGGATGCATTTCTCTCAAGTCTTGGCAGAGAGGGAACGCATTTCCAGGCTAGGGAAACCAGAGAACTCAGTGATTTCCCTGCCAAGGCTGGGATTTCTGAAATGGCTTAACCTGACTGCCAGGAAAGGTGGAAGTGCGTCAGAGACTACTATATAAATTGTTGCTTTGGCTCCCTGTGTGCAATCTGAACACAGCCCCACCACACTGAGCTCTTTATCCAAGCACCCTGGCAGCACTGCAATACCGCTGCCGAAACATCAGCACCCACGGGGAAGCCACGCAGCGCAGTGTCAATCGCTCAACAAGCCATGGTCACCCTTGGAGACTCTCACTGCATATGTGAAATTTAATTAATTAGGAAAAAAAAAAAAAAAAAGGTTGACAGAGTAGTCTATGGAAAAGACACCAGGAAGGATGGAAGACCATCTACATTCATCAGGGGTGTTTGTGTGTGTATATATGTGCACGTGTGTGAAAGACAGAGAGGAAGAGCAAGACCACTTCAGCTCCTTGCCTCTGTTTCTACTAATTCCTTTCCCACCCTGTGCTGTAACTGCCCACGTATGGCTTCAAACTGCAAGAGGGTAGATTTAGATTAGATACCATGACAAAATTTTTCACTCTGAGGGTGGTGAGCCCCTGGGGCAGGTTGCCCAGAGAAGCTGTGGCTGCCCCATCCCTGGAGGTGTTCAAGGCCAGGCTGGAGGGGGCTTGGAGCAACCTGGGCTGGGGGGAGGTGTCCCTGCCCTGGGGGTGGAACTGGATGGTCTTCAAGGTCCCTTCCAACTCTAACCATTCTATGATTCTATATGGATGATGTGCTTCTCAAAGAAAAGGCTGACACTTGTGCATGACACACTATGCCTGACTCAATATTGTCTTAATCTCAAGCAGACCTTGTCTTGAATGAACAAAGATATTAGCCAGACTTTTAAAACCAGAGTTAAGAAAAATGAAAGTTGAGAATGGCCACGATATCTTTTGGCTTCTTTTTGTAATTTTAACTTATTTTTTCTGCCATGGGCATACAATACAATGTCCATTCTTAGTTTAGTCTGTCCACTGCTCACGTTCACTTTTACATCTTTGCTTTGGGAATCTTCATGGTTTTCTCAGCAGAAGCATAAACTTCAAATGGCAAAACCAGACAATGGCTGTACAGCTCTGCCACTAACTGATATTTCTGCCTAAGAGAGAAAATACTACAAAATACCTCAAATAGAAAGGAATAATGAAAAGAATTAAAACATTTCCTTGCAATAGAAAGGGGGGAAACAGAGAACTTGAATTTTGAAAACTCAGGTAAACAACAATAACTGAAAGCACTAAATATGATTCCACCCTGAACTTAGGAAAATGAAAGAAAAATCTCAGCATTTTCACTTTTCTTCTCAATCATGACCATGCAGAGTTACCTATGTGTGCTGGGTTGACCTTGGCCGGACACCACCCAGCTGCTCTCCTACTCTCCCCTCCTCAATAGGAGATTCTGTAGTCCATATATGGAAAAAAACCTGTTCAGATAGCCTCTAACGCCTAGTAGTATCCACGTTATATGCTGTGTGAAAGACTTTTATGCAGTGGCAGAAGAATAGGGTTACCATAAAACATCATCTGTACATATATGGTCAAAAATCTTTCCCCCTGTGCATAGTCTGGGTGATATAACCCTAAGCTCTGCATAAGTGATTCCTCTGTGACCAATATGGTGGTCTTGCATTGGAGATTGAGCTTGAAGCAGTTATTTCATACAAGAGAGAAGCTTTAATCCATTTCTCAAGGTGTTGCTGGTTTCAGAATATATCAAATAGAAATAATTGAAGTTATATAGCAGAGAGAATATCTTCAGTGTTGAGGACAAAAAGAAAGAGCTACCTTAAATTTTGCTTCTCAGAAAGCCATTGACAGAGTGGAGTGGGTTCTCTTGTATCCCTAAATTATTTGGAGTTGAATTTTTTTTCTTAAGAACAGTAAATCAATATAAAACAAGACTATACCTATAAATGGAACCAAAAGAAATTTAGCACCTTGTATTCAATCAGGAAAAGAAACCACACAGTCAGTCTGCCAATTTTTTATCCTTATATTTTCAGACCTAGATTTTTTTTTTTCTGGCAACATCAACGTCACTGAACAATATATGGCATTAGCTGGTGAATGCTTATACTTCCGTGTAGGCAGATAATATATCTCGACTTTCCTTGCCTGAACTCCGTTCCATCTCCACCTCTGCAATATCAGAAACATGAAAGTCCAAAAAGTTATTGCATTAAAAGTTAATATAAGGAAAAAGCAGGTTATTCACTTTAACTGAGAGAGCATGGTCCCTGATGAGAAATTGCAAGTCAGCAAATTCTGGGATGACTTCCAAAGGCACACATAGGTGCTCGTAACCATGGAAAGTCCAAGGTAGTCCATAGGTTGATTGCACCACTCTGTCCTTGGTGCAGTTCTCTTTGGAAAAACTCTGATATTCATTGTTTGAAAACAGGATTTTTTAAATAATGGATGGGGAAAACAAACAAAAAACACCGTAAGGAAGAATAAAAAGCCCTGCTCACTGCCAGTTCTGCCATGCCTGGCTAACAGTGAGGTCATTCTTTGTTTTGGTTCAGACAAATTCCTTTCCGAAAGCTATGCTTTACACAAAGAGATTCATTCAAATATGCAATTAAATATTGCTTTCCTGAACAGAAGTGGCCACACAGAGCATGATGTCAACACATCCCTGCAAGATTTCTCCAAGAGTTCAGCAGAATAATTAGCTTTGGTACCGTTGCACAGTAGTTTTTATCTATCAGAGTTTTATCTTGCCTTCTCTCAGTGGTGAGTCTAAGAGAAATTCTGAACGTTTGCCTCACGGGTCTAATCATCTTATTGACGCTCAAAGCGTTTAAATGTGATCTGCAGCCCCTTCACTCTTTGACATTCCAGTTCTTAAAAAAAGTCAGATATTTTGGCAGGTGCTTAGCTCAGACTTGTTCTTTAGGCTATAAGGCTTTTGCCTGTCTAATTAGCTGTGGCAAAAAGCTGAGAATGTTGACAATCTGGGGATGTGAGGTAATAAAAAATAGATTATTTACCAGCAGCAAATTAAGCCCTCTAAGAACCAGTGTGATGAGTTGTGCCCCTCTGACAATTCCCTGTAGCAGATAGATACTACTGTCTCCATCTGTCTATCTTGTGCACAGTGTACCTGACGGCGTGTTTCTAATCTATTTTCCCATGCAAAAGAATTGATCCACCAAAGCCTTCAGAGACTGAAGAAAGTAACCTTTCTGGTGACGGGACGCAAAATCTGCATCCTTCCAAAGATGATTTTCCAGTTTCCTTTGGGGCAGTGCAAATAATTGGCCAACATCACCAACTGCTGTTCGCTACTGGAGATGCAGGGTAGTTGTGCCTTCTTGTTTGGACTGGCAGAGGAAGGCATGGAGGAAAAGGCAATGATGAATTATGGATGAGGTCTGGCTCTTCAGAAGCAAGCAGCCCCATTACTCAATACGCTGTCTGCTCTGCTCTGTGGCAGCTTTTGTCTGGCCCTGGCTGCGAGGAAGCCAATGCTGCTGAGGGACCAGGGGAACAAACAGCAGTCTAAACTTCAAGAAAGAAAGAAAAGAGCGTATCAAAAAAGTCGGGAACGGAGGTGACATGACTTCTTGCCTAGGCACATGGTGAGCAACACAGAGAGGCATGCAATGCTACAGAAGATCTTCACCAATTTTTAAAAACCAGTCTCAGAAGGTGGCTAATAAAACAATGGGCTAAAAGCCATGGCTCATTAGGGTAGTTGCTTTCATTTCCCTCAGCCAGTTTACCCCAACTGACAACCTGTCTTGACTTTGCTCTCTTTTTAGACCATTCTACTTTTCAAATTCCTCTCCCAAAATGTATTTTAAGGAGTGTGGGTTTGGAATGGTTTTTTGTTTACTCAAACCAGGGATTCTGGCGGCACATACTATCCTCTCATCCATATTTCTTTAGAAATGGATTCGCCACACTTGCCTGTGTGTTTTCCCCACTGCCTTGTTAGCACAAGGCATTAGATAAACTTTCAGGTCGGGTAGGCCAGGGCAATAGTCTTTTGACAAAGGAATGGCAGTAAAACTACAAAACCTGATAACGTACTATTCCTTACTCCAGGAAATGTTGTAAAGACCATCTTTGGATCTAATGTCTGGTCACGGATTTCAAGTTATTTGCTGCAAAGAATCCCCGAAGTCCAATTCTTTGTTAATACACTGTTATTGTAAGAATACTATTCTTTTTCTTAGAGAATTTGTTAATCAATATGGATGCAGTAAATGATGTTGTAAAGCTCATACACTTCATTTTTACGGGACTCAAGAGGTGACAACAGACCTTGCCTTTGGAATGGTCACGCCAATGATATCATAGCACCTCAGTAAAGATTATATGGATATTTTGCTAAGCAAAGACTACAAATTGTGTAGCATTTTCAGATATACCAACTCCCTAATGTTTTAGCTTGTCTCATAACCTACAAATGCTAAATATGATGTCAAGGTTTATCGAGAAGATCATAAAACAATATTTATTTTATAACTGTTAGGGATGTCTGAATGAGTTGAACAAACCGACACAGACAAGTGAAAATCCCTTTCACACATCTATGCTAAATTCCAACAGAATTTTCTCCAAGATTTGGTCTAAAAGTTATACAGCTAAATCCTTACAGAGATGGACAAGAAAGCAAAGGGCAGTTTCTCCCATCCAGGTAGAAGGCTAGAAGTATCACAAATCTCAGGAGTGTGACTATTGCCAAGAGGCTGTCAGTTCCATTTTAGAGATCAAAGACGATATAGCAACATTCTGTAACTCTCTTTTTTAAGCAATGTGTAAGGAACAGGTAGATATAATTTAGCTTAGCAGGTTTGAGAAAAGGATTGAACAGTTCTGTGGACCAAAACATCTACAATAATAAGTAAGACTGCTTAGAAAAAGCCTGTGAGTAGACTGGGCACAAAGGCCACAAGAATTAATGCAAGACTTTCTATTGACTTCTGTAAGCTTTGGATTGGGTGCTAACGGATTCCAATTAAGATGAAGCTTTCTTTATAGATAGGTTTTCCATAATTTCCTGCTAGTAGAAGTTGGTACACCTCAAATCACTTTGTCCTTTTTAGCAAAGGACCTGGTGAGAGAAAAATCTTGATCACTGAACTTTCAACAGAAAGAAAAAAAAATCCATTTAATAATATAAGGTGTTTTGTAAAATATTTGTTGAAATAAATTTCACTGAATCTGCTGTCTCACTGTTGATCTCCGTTGGCAGTAATCATTAAAAGCAGAGAGAACAAGTAAGCACACAAATTCCTGTTTGATTTTCAGCTTTTCCTTCCTGAAAATACTAGCAAAGACTGGAAAAGCTAACTTTCCAATAATACAATTAATCTGAAAGGAACTTAAGGAGCTGTCCGTGTTTCATAAGGCTTTTAGAACAGATACTGACAATGAAGTTGGCAGCTTTTTAGAAAGCTTCACCATAGTGAAAGAAAAAAATAAATTACAAGAACCCTCTTCCTATGTGCAGTTCAGTAAAGGAAAGTGTATTCCATTACATCTCTTTCTCCTTCCAATATCCGACACTACATTACGCTGCACTGAAGAAGCCAAATACTGAAGCAAATTAACTGTCAAGGGGATTTTATCAATAAATAATTGAATTCAGTTTTCAAGACGGGCCAAGGCTGGTACATTTCCCCCTACAACTGCAATGGTGTCTTGTTCTGTGTGTTTCAACTGCTACTGCATGTGAGATACCACCAAACCTTGACCGGGGAGGCAAAGATTTGGGAGACAGAACAAATTTGGAACAAAGGAGAAAAAAAAAAAAGAAGAGAAAGGAAAGAAGCTCCATTTTTATTCTAGCTTCTTA
Source organism: Charadrius vociferus (assembly GCF_000708025.1). NCBI lineage: Eukaryota > Metazoa > Chordata > Aves > Charadriiformes > Charadriidae > Charadrius > Charadrius vociferus. The sequence goes on from NW_009647849.1 coordinate 1,160,001, forward strand.
CAGTTACACTGTGCTTATTCATCTGTTTCTAATACCTTCTGAACCTATTGACTAATCTGATCCACATTCAAGAGACGCATGGCTACCGAATCAAGTCTACTCGATTGGCAAGTACAGGAACCTTCACTGAGGAAAGACATCTTGCTAAGGGAAAGGCTACAGCATGACACACCATTTACACAAAGAGTTCATACGCAAGGGGAAGGCATAGAGGGTGGGCAGAAAGGAGAGAGGCCAAGGCTAAATGCAATAAAAACTTGAGAAGCAGCTGACATCATCCTGGACACCAGGGAAGCCAACCAACGAGATACAAATCTATCGAAAAGCAGGCTTCATTAGTTACACTGCTCATGGAGCTGCATGTTTACAATTTGAGAGGAAATGGTCTGAGACTGAAATGCCAAAGCAAAAAAAAATGATGGTTTAATGCAGGGTTTATAATGGGTTTATAATAAAAATACAGCTTCTTCTTCAAGCTCCTGGATACGATTACAGCCATCATGCAAATAGTGCAGTAGGTACTCACTAACTGGGATACACAAAGCAACCAAACAAAAGGGTACATCATTTTAAACTGCAGCAGGGGTGGTCAAGTTTACCTATGGGAAAAAAACTCCTGTCTGGAGGGGACTGCCTGGGCTGGCAGTGAAGGTGCAGCACAGATGCTCCAAAAAGCTCAGACAAGTGTCAGATTTTACAGACTACAGTGGGGACTTTTTATACATCAAGAAGCAAAACACATTGGTCAAGGTTTTTGGGTAGGCGCCCTTGAAAAGGCACTCAACCCTGCTGGCTTTGTGCCGTCTATCCCATCAGTACTCCTTTTTTTTTTTTTTTTTAATTTCTTTCTTCTTTAATTTTCTAATTCCCTGGTAGATGTTTAATCTGGCTGATAGCCGACTTTCCATTTAGCATGGACAGTTTTGGACACACTCCTTCCAACTGTTTTGTGTATTTGTGTACCAGACCCACGCACAAAAAAATTACACTCACATTCTTATTTTGGCAGCGGTGTTTTCCTGTCCATTTGCCACGCGTGGGCTGTGCCAACACAGTATCATCAGTAGATGTGTCACTTCTAGTATGCGCCCTGTGGAAATAAAGACACCCAAGACACCCTTTGAACCTAAAGGAAGACAAAATCGTTCAGACCAAGTTTTCAGCTAGTCTCAGGTACCCACTGCAGCAGAACTCATTAATATTAAAAATGATCACTTTTAATATATATAACACAACTTAAAAAGGTTAGACACTTACATAATTAACATTAAACAATATATAGAATCAAAATGCTAATGCTTACAGCCAAAATCAGAAAAAAGGACAAAAATATCTCAACTAATCTAGGGTGCTTTAACGCTCAAGCTCTACAGCACAAACAACCTCTAGCAAGTGTAAAATGTTTTCTTTTGCGTGCAGGTTTTTTCAAAATGATTTCTATAGAGTCTCTTTCAACTGCTAGTAGGGGCCAGTGTCACAGACATCATTTCTGAACCAAACAGGCCACTGATATAATACAGTAAGGCTACTCTGACCTAAAAAAATCTGAATTTCTAATGGCATACAGCTCACCACCAGTCATCTCTTACAAATTGAACATTTGCAACAAATTCCCCATACAACCATCACTTAAGGTGCGGAGAACGGTTCCCCATAACTTACCTGTTTTCTGGAGCTTGTATTGTCCAGGCAGAGCAGAACGCAAGGCTCGTGGAAAAGCAATGCCTCATTTCTTGCCTTGGACTACAAGAGAGAGTAGAAAACACATTGTTTTAAAAGGCTCAAAAGGACTGATACACCTTTGGCTCCTAAGGCGTGCAAACAACTCGTACACACCCCTACCCTGGCTTCGGCATGTTTGAGTGGGTTCCCGTCCCAGTGCCTGTGAGCACCTCTCTTTGGTACCACGCAAAGCAGTGAGCTCTGACTGCAGCTTCTTGGGGGAGCTGAGAGGAACCCGTCCTGTTTGCAGACTACTCGGCTGCACTCACACCTTCCTTGCCATCGCAGCTGGCGCAATGTGCTTTGGCACATAATCATCAACAGGTGCGATGCAGCAAGGAGCCCCGTGTAGCACAGTGTGGCATGAATTAGTATCCTATTTCAGGCAGGAAAGGGATTAAGAAAGAGGCAGATGAACAGCTGATAATGACAGTAACTAAATTAGCCAGCAGGAGATGAAGCTGCCACCCTAAATCTTGGGAACTTTTTTTGCTCTCCCATGTGCTTAGGTGCAGGAGAACACCTGAAGTCAGCTGTGCATGGGACAGGGAGTATTTTAAAGCACTTCTGAGCAGCGCTGCTCAGCCAGTGAGATGCTACAAATAGCAAATGGAAAGTGTATTATCCCCCTTCTCCCACTACTTTCCTATTCCCCCTTTTGGGAAACATTAAGCAGCAGTACAAAGAATTTCTAAGCAACTGAAGTGAAGCACTGGTTAAAGAACAACTGCAAAAAAACACTGAGACATACTGCTCGAAAGGATTTTGAAAGAAAGATCCCTAATTTGAATGGAAAATGTCTCTAAATCCTTTAAGCTGCTTTGAAAATCTCAGCCTCCATGATACGGTTTACATCTAAGATAACAGTGTTATTCTGAAAATAGACAGAACAGAACCTTACCTAAAAGAAAATGGGGTAGAAAAAGCCAGAATTCCCCCTGTAATTTATTTGTGCGCTTTTTTTTTTCTTTTTTTCTTTTTTTTTTTTTTTAAAGAGTCAATTTATTTAGAGGGCAAACCAAAAAGCTGAGCCTGTGCTTTCAGTATGGGAACCACTCTGGAGCAGCAGCATCAGGCCACAGGCAAAACCCAGATAAGCACCACAACGAAGGGGCTGTTCTTTGGGAGCAAAGCTCGTAGCGGAGTTTTTAGCTGGGCTCAAATGAGTGGTTGAGATAGTTTGAAGCACCTGCAACTACATAGGAGGCTCTGGGTTTGGAAAGAAATTTTATCGTCAGAAGATTATATCGCTACCTAGGACAATTTAAAACAAACTAAGTACTGCAGTAGGGATTCAAATGCTAACAAAAAAAAAATCACATATATTTTATTTATACAGATGCCTGCTGTACTGGCACTGTGAGCTTCAGCGCTCACACATCATACACTGGAATGCAGCATATACATATATATATCTACCTACAGCTCTTTGCATTTTAGACTCTGCTTATTTATGTACCTAACCATCCTGGCAACAAAACCTCATCTTAAAATTTCATGTTTCTCATGTAGGAATAAGTTCATTATTCTTTGAATGGAAATGGGGTAAAAAAGAAAGATGGACAAGTGTTATACAGGGGGTGATGTTGAAGATGTATTTAAAAATAATCTGGAGTGTGATAAAACCAGGATGTTAAGTATTAAAAATCTAAGTTCCTTAGAGAGGATAGAGAACAGTACAAAGAGAGATTTAAGCTTCACTTGTGTTGGAGGATTTATTAGTTCTTGAAAAGGAAGATTTCAAAGAAACTAGTAATGAATGAGGGAGTAATTACATACTGAGTTTGCAGAGAATAAACTAATTATAAAAATATGGTATGTTATAGGCCATCTGCCCCCCAAAAAAAGAACTGAATTGTCAAATTACTGAGCCAGAGATGACACATTATAATTATACTGTTACTATGCAAGATTTAATACAAAATCTAACAACATTTTGCAATAACACCCATTTCTCTTTCTTGTTTGAAAATGAGAGTCATTATATGCTATCATGAGATTTGACGTTGCTTGTCAGTATCCCAATGTGTCAGGATAACTGCATTAACCCGTGTTTTTGGAATGAGAAAGAAAGCTAGTGACAAACCCAATGGAGGCATATTCCAGTGGTAACTCGGGAAATAAGCAAGTTTCACCACCATTCAGAGCACAAAGTAATCACTTAATAATCTCAGCCAAATTATTTCATTTTATGAATAGGTGCATAGACACTAAGCCATGCATCAAGCTGGCTGAGCGTCCCAAATCTTTTCACCTTGCCTTTGGGCTTTCTTTTATTAATTAAAAATAGAGATAAAACTTAGACTGTGTTTCCCTTCAATCTGCCTGTCATTAGAGTCCTTCCTTTGAGAACGCTCACTTAAAATCCAGTTTAAAATCTAGTTTAGGTACAAACATAATAAGCCCCACCATTCTGGCTGGCTTCGGACCATGAGCCCCTCCTGGCGGTGAAGATGCTTGGAACCTGCAGTCCACTTCCAGCCATTAGGAGAAAGCAGTAGTCATGTGTCATAGCTAGAAATTAAACAGTTCAAAAAGGTGAACGCTTCATTTTATATTGAACTAGTTTTGGCTGTTACTTACGGGTCTTTTTTCACCTTTCATGATACTTTATGAAGCTCTGCACAGTAATTTCATAAACTTCATAGGATTCAGTGCCAAAGATCATCCTACATATAATTCCATCCTACTATATTCAATGTTTTCTTCGGTATTTTAGTCTCAGGAGGACTTCAATTCCTATTGGTGAGTGTTGTTGTTCCTGAAAAACACACAGAGAATAATCAAATAATCAGTAACCATTGCTAATGTAAAAAATGAAGGGGGAGGGCAGGGCGGAAAAGATATAGAAAGCCCAAATGGGCTGTTTTCTCTTTCAGTTGCAAGTAGTCATACCATGACTGTAGGCACCATCTTAAATAAAATCGTGATTTTTCTTTGAAGTTTTGTACAGCCCTGAGCCTACTGCCTTCTCAGAGCAGTTTTTCACGAGTCAGTCACATTTTCCCTGGACCTAGTAAAGCCCTTACTTTCAGGTGAGCAAGGAACCCTATCAAAGACAGCAGGATCCTCATGGTCTTACAGCACAGTTGCTCACATGCCTTCTTACCTCCAAACGTTTTAAAAAAGGCATCTACATTCTGAAACCTGAAGAAAATCAAAACCAGATCATTTTCCCTCAGCTGGTTTTGGTACCCTGAAAGTCCAGGTCCACAAACTTATCCGGGGCCAAATACCACTGGGAGAACGTTTCCATTGGCTTCAGTGGTCTTTAGATGAGAACCAACTATTAGCAACTGCAAGTAGGAATAAGAGGTGAGGATATTTTTAAGCAATGTGGTTCTAAGCCTAAGTTGCATCCTACTATAGCTAAGCGAGAATCTGCTTCATCATCTTTCCTCTCTCTCACTAGTGATTAAAAATAGTAATTTCTATTTCTGCAATGTATCTGTAGCAACAACCAAAATTGCTTAAAAAGGGAAAACCCCCTACATATTGGGAAGAGTTTTAGGTGGTATTTTCAATTCCTGATATACTAAAGTACAGGGAAAATCTCCATTCATGCAAAAGACCGTACTATATTAAAAAACCCTCCAAACAAACCCAAAGCAACCACAACAAAACCCAAAAAAGAAAGAGAGGGCAAAAGGCAGAATGTTCAAATCTTTTAAATTTTTGTCGAAGTGCCCATCAGGCCTAAGAAGTCCCTGCATGATTGCGGTGTCCTCTTTGCTTAGGACAGCCTAGACCTCAATTCAGTTCTCCAGCATCAGTACCAGTGGCCGGGGGAAGCAGACGACGATCCGGTCTGTCACTCACACTCAGCTGAAACTCAGTGACTCAGACCTACATCTTTTCATGCATTTCTTCTGTCATCTTGAAGACATCAAGCTTTGCAGCTGAGTTTGCATCAATTCATATGGTTAATGCTTGTTAACATTCAAAGTGGTTCAGCATGTGATTAAAGTTTGTAGTTTAATAAGTAATTACACAGTGTAACTGCAGTCCAGCGTGCTGTACTTTTCTTCCTACAGCACTGACATTGCATACAAGATCAGCGAACGCATGCATGCCGATGTCTTCATTGTATGCTCTGTTCTTATTTGCACCCCCCCAAATTAAACATTTAAGAGGCCATTAATAAAACTAACAGTAGATGAGACAAATTAAATACAATTTCTGAAGAATGTACTAAATTTAAGTTTTAGGATTATTATAAAACAAGTTTTATTTTCTTCCATTTATTTTGGTTCCAAAGAATTTTTTACAGCACTAGCATTTAATGAAATCCTGAAACAATAGGTATATTTCCAGTACAATGAATTAAATTGGCATATTCCTGGTCACATTTGCAATAACACGAAGATGTGAAGCTGCCACTGTTTGCAAAGAGAGAAAGTTTCCCAGAAGTTTAAGGCATTCAGACTGGCTTTGCTCATTCAGCTCATTTCCCAGGTGGGAAACTAGACCACATATGAACAGATCACAATAACACCCCCCACACACACACACATTTATGCTGGATATCCAGCTTATTAAGTTAAACTCATACGCTAATTCTTCCTCACAAATAATATACATAGTCCTGTACATGCCAGTGCACTAAGAGGCATTCTGTTCAGTGGACGCTGCGGGTCCCTGAGTCATGCCATCACTGTTAGACAGAATCAGCTAATAACAACTTTTTTAAACTGCTAAAGTTGTCCACAGAATAGTATTTTTTTGGCATCAGGTGAAGAGCCCTTTAAAATTATTATCCAATAACACAGCTTCAGGTAGCTTTTTGGAGCTGATGCCAAGCCTAAATAGCCACTGCTCTAGAAAAATTTTTCCTTTGGTCTGCATCTTACCCTCAGCACATTTTGCACATGGCACATGTCAAGTCTGCAATTTTGCACATGTGAACAGCAAACCAATGTCATCAACTGAACACAGCCCTAGCTGAGATTAATTGAAAAGCAAACAAACAACCAGAAAAACCCTGAAGAGAGATTTTCCCCATCTCAGTATATTAGAAGAGGGATTACTACTGACAGCAACTTGAGAGAAGAAGAAATAAAGGACAGTGAAGGGGGAAGTAGTTTGCAGCATTCAATCAGTATGCAGCATCAGACTCTTAATTTGCAAAAGCTCTGCTGTAGATGACATTCCAGCATTGCTGATAGCCACTCTGCTTCCAATGACTGTAGCTACTGCAGATGCAGCGTAATGACTTCTGTAGTTGTGGAAAGATTTCCCCCAATTAAAGCACATGCTAAAACTTTGTTTCCTCACTCATTCAGTAAGACAGAGCACACACAAAGGGGAATCCATTTCTACCAGTTTTTGTATAGACACGTGTATGTACACTCTTGGTTGAGATACAGCATGTGTTCACCTCACTTGAATTAGCTTTACCTCTCTTTTATTGTGTACAGGAAAGGCACAGTAACTTAAATTGTGTTGTTAGCTCCATCTCTGAGCAATTCCCTGTGAATCACCATGTAGGTACCATGACTCAGACATAACCCTTTCCTTCCTCATTACTCCAGCCCCAGTAGCAGGAGTGTAATACTGTCTCCCACTGAGCTGTATTAGCTGAAGCTTGGTAGGGAAGCAGGTTTGTATGGGATCAAAGCTCTAGCCACCGCTTGTCCACCTGCTTCTAGCAAAAAAAAGAGGTTACCTAGCTGTATTTTTAAAATAAACTCAGTATCTAGTTAGCCTGTGGTAGCCCTGGGAATATTTTAATTTCCTTTCACAGAAATAGAGTAGATACTGCTGACCTCCAGGAAAAAAACCAAACCAATAGCAACTATATTAACACAGTCTAAAGTAATCTTCTGAATTTCCAGTAAGACAATATAAAGTAAGGTTAAAAGTCTCCCAACAAGTTTACTCAATACAGACTCAATTATAGACCTACTAAGAATGACCAGGTGCTGAAAGCATCTCGGTTGTAAAACAGGAGATGAAAGCAGGCAATGAATGCCACCCACTGCAGACAGTCGCTGGGTACCAGTACACTGCTAAGTTAATAATAAACAGACATAATAAATACCCAGACCCTGTGCTCTGTACCTTCCCTATGCATGCTGAATGCACTGTGGCACGAGCTGAACCCTAGCTCACTGCATTTCTCCCTTTCTGCCCCAATGGGCTTAACAAGTGTTTTCTTTTGGTGTTAATCCCAAACAACTGCTACCACTATCACTTCAACCTTGAAATGTCTGCTTAAAATGCTGCTCTTCCTCTAAGTACAATCATTTTGATCAGATTCTGTTCTCTGCATTTCTCATCTCTCCCTAAACTGAAATGTGAAACATTTAAAACAATAAAAATCACTGTACTGGAAAGCTGCACTGTTTATTTTTCGTACAGCGCATGCAAGTGTACAGCAGACCTTTAAGAGTTCTAAATTCATTCTGACCTTCTTCATCGGTTATTTACTTTGGGCCTTGAGGAAATGCTTAGCTTAAATGGCCTTTTTCCCTTTCAGAAATCTAATCTTCCAGAAAAATTCCACTGGACAGCAGGTTTTGTAATGGAATTACTGTAGTTAATTCCTATCACAGCAGTTCCTTAATGAAAGGCTGGAAGAAAGTCAACAGGTACTGTATTCTGCAAAAGGTGCTGTAAATATGAGTGTCTTAGTTCAGAATGGTGTGTCATCTCCCCATCAAGATAATTAATGATCTCTTGAGTCAGGCAATTAAAGGTTGCAATAATAACCTATAAGATATCTCCCTTTGTTTCCCAATTAAAACTTTTCAGACTAATTAAAAACATGGTTGTGTCATGCAGTGTGGTGGTTTCCAACCGGTGCAATAAAATAATGGGTCTCAGCCAGAGAAGATAAACGCTTGAAAAAAAATTACCCATTTAGCACCGTCTTATGTCAACATTGATATATGAAGTTTTGCTTCACATAGTGGAGAAAACCATCTTTACTTTAAGGTAACCCTGCAGTAGCTTTGCTATGAGCTGAGAGCCTCCTCTTTTATTATTTCTCTTATTTCTCAGGGAAACCTTTATCCATTAAAGTCCCATAACCAGGAGCCAAGTGCTTGGGTTCCATGGAACAAATGAGCCCAAAGTAATGTCAATTACATGAAAAAAGAGAGAAAGATTAATTAAAACTTTTTAGAAATCTCTTCAATATCGTTGTCTGACGTGCTTGCTATCAGCAGAGCATGTCTTCCATCTGGCAGCTTTAACAATATAACACTTTTAGACTGTTCTTAAGGTAATTATGTCAAATATACTGAACATGACGGGAAACAATTGGTATTAGTTTCAGATTAATCTCTGCACATTCTGGCATTCCAGTTCTGTCTGCAGAGACCGAGGTTGCTTTTTCTGTGTTGCTAGTCAATAGGTTTTTTCCTTTCTGGTTGGCTTTTTTTGTCCTGCTAGCTGGGATTACATAGGGGCTCAGTGCTACAACACAACTGGGGCTCTCCCAGAGGAATCAATGGGGCAGAATGCAGTAGCGTGACCTGGTCTCTGAGATTAGGAAAAAAGGGACAGACCCCATTACCTACACCCCCAAAGACCTCCAGTAAACTTTTCTGGCATTGGTATAATAATTTTTAGAACATGAACTCCTCTTTGCCCACTGCAGAGATCTGGGGATTTATCATTCTTGTGGAACATCAATGGAGTACAGCAAAATCACATCACTCAGCAGTTATACACTGAATGACTTCTGTCTCCATTTCTATCCTTGATCTCGCTACTTAATTAGTGGTAGCTAATTACTGTAAATAGCCTTGCATCTTTAACTAAATGAATGTGTGCAATCCTCTCTAGTTTTCTATTACAAAAAGAAAAAAAAAAAGGGATTGGTGGTATAACACAAATAAATGCGCTGCATGGGAATATCTACCTGGGGAATCGTAGGAAATTTGTTCCCATCTTTGCTGTGCTCCAGTTTCTGGGGGTGTGAGCCAGAAGCTCTGGCATCACCGTGCTGCAGAGCTGAGCTCGAGGAAGTACAGCAAGGTAGCTGGGTCAGCGGCTGCTGGGTGACGCCGAGGAAAAGCAGAGCTTGTTCGCCTCCACCTGTAATGCAGAGCATTAGGATACTCAAACAGGAGTGGTCTGAACCTGCTGGGCAAAGCCTCTCCCCCCAAGACCACACGCACCCACAGGAGGATACTTCTGTGTTTCCATACCTGATGAGCCACCAACTAGGAGTCAGTGTCATCATATGTGGAGCTGCTAGTGTCATTCACTTTAATCAGCTACCATTTCACTGAACCGGAAGAAACTTTGCCTGATTTACACAGCATGTAATCTAGCTTTGTCTCTGTTTAAGGCTTTCCTACGCCTTATTTCTGTCCACCCTGCAGCTCATCCCCTGGCACCCTGGCTAAGGAGGGCATTTGGGGGGATCACCACCTGGCTGAAGCAGACATCAGAAGTCTCCAGGAGCAGTACTGACACTGTCAGCCTCTGCTACTCTTCTTACAGAACTCTTCTGCTCATAGGTCTCTGTGTCATTTGTCAGGCTTCCTAAATTTTAGCTTACTAAAAAGATGATTTCCAATATATCTGGGGATTTTCATCAATGCTGCTATAAAACCAAAAAAAATGTAATGAATCTGAAAAGTATTTTCCTGTGTCAGATTCTCTAGGAAACTCCATTTTTGTTATGGATTAAAATAATTCACTGTAGAAAAATGCACTTGCTCTTACTCCAGAAATATGATCTTGATAAAGGAGTCCAACTAGAATTAGACATGATTCTCAGTTTAGGGTTTTGTGTGTGTATAGCACCAAGTCTCCGAGCCACTCTGAGTTAAATCAGGTTTTTGTTACTTGGATCAGTGATATGAAGCAACTACCAACTGCAGTGGACTGGGCAGCTTCAGCCTGTACTGCTTTTATCTGATGGCACTACGCAAACATCATACTTGACTCTTGTAGGAAGAAGAAAGCGAAAAATGGAGGACTTGACAGAGGGCAGCTGGCTGGGTTCTCTGGAAAGCCCAGTCACTTCTTTTAATTGAGAGCTATAGTAGATCAAAGAGACAAACTTTACCCTTGGGTCTCTCAGACACAGCCATCTTTATATATAATTTTTCCGCTGAATCTGTGAACAGGAATGAGGTGCACTTCTAATATTTGACTCTACATGAGAAAACGATGAGCTGGCTAGCCTGATCAATTATTTCTGTTCTTATATGTGGTGTTGTTAAGTCTCAGTACTGGATTCATTTAGTTGTATGAGAAGGCCAGCTTGCATTTAAAAAAAAAAGAGAAAGACCCCCCAGATTTCTAGTTCTCAGCACTGCAGAAAAAAAAGACACAAACCTGAACCCAGAATACTCAACTACAGTGAGAAAATTTTAATTATCTCGCAAATTTGGAGGCCTTAATCCTGTTTATTAACTGCTTTGGGCTAAGCAAACCAGTACGAAGGAATGGTATATCAAATTCTAGATAAAACTTCCACGGCAAGAAATGTTATGAACTGTGCAAAACCAACCAACACCTTTGCGAAAAAGATAAATGGGGACACTGCCATATGCCTATTTGTCTGTACCTCTGTCTCTTTTCTGGAAAGATTCACATCTGTTACAACTAAATCCTATTTTCTGTGTGTCTAAAAGCTACATTCACTATGTGAAACTCATGGGCGGCTCATATGAAAACAAAAGTTTGTTAAACTGGAAAAGAGTTGTTTGCTGCAAATACTTCACTCAGCTCTCACTATGAGCTAATTCTGACCTGGCCTGAACCAGAACCAAATCCCACAGACATCAGGGCAGGTTTTTTATTGGTGGGAATGCGGTTTGGTTGAATTTTAAAATATGTTGTTATGTAGTGGTATCTGATGAATTGTCCAGCACCCCCTTAGAAATATGGGGTTTACAAGTAAGTATACCCTTGAAAATGACGGTACTTTATCAGCCAAACCAGTACATAAACACCAGTAAGTAAGCACAAGTATCTCAACTTCCTAGAAAGGAGAATTAAACAAAACTTTCTGAGAAAATAAGGTACTCTTAATAGCACCTTTTCCCAAAGTCACCTTGGAAGCATGCTTAGCAGGGCTGATTGTATGTACAGCATTTCTGGAATAAGAGTAAAAGGCTGGTATTAGGGCAAACCCCTACTTCTGGATGGGCTGGATGATGGGTACCAACACAAGACTCTGCAGGCGGGCGCCCGCAGGACAAGGAATGTCAGGATCTGTGCCCTTTGGTGCTGCACGGAACATTCGGCCAGAGCTCTGCTTTTTAATCGTCTTTTTCTTCCTTTTTTTTTTTTTTGTTTAAATGCCAAATTGTCTGCAATTTATTGCCACTTTTCAGGTTTCATATCCAAGGATGGCTGTATATCCATCCTCCTGGCTAGAAAGTATCATACAAACAAGCTCGTCGACTACTCTGGAAGGAGATGTCACCACAGAAGTACACACAGTAAACTTCACCAGTGAAAATACCCTGTGCTGCTGATGGCTAATTGATCCAAAGCTTCATAGATAGGAAGGCGTGAACGCTGATCCCTAGCCTACCGCACTCCCTTACGTGCCTCCCCTTCTGCAGCATCTAATATGTCTTTATGGTGAACTGTCACCCATGATGTGTTTCTGAAAACAAATTGTCCTAAGGCCCAAGAACTGATTCAGAGGATCGGAGACTGACCAAGTACCTCAGGTGGAGTCGATCCAGTGTTTGTTGAAGGGGGTAATTGGTTAAAACGCATAGAAGTGTAAATTTCAAGTATAATTCATGAAGTGAATCTGTCCAATCAGGCAAATTTAGATGCTGCTTCTAATATTAATAATGAGATCTTTGGCAAGTCAGGAATTTCTTGCTTAAAATGTAGACAACTGAGTCTGACAACTGCACAGATATTACCAGGACTGGATCTAGCTTAAGGTCTTAAAGGATAAACAAGGCAAGCTTGTCCACTGCAGTCATTATTTACCCGAACTCAGACATACATTGCTGCAGATGTCAGTTTGGTTCCTGTATTGAAGGTCACTTCTGCACCCTAAAAGACAGTTTAACTATATGCTTAGAGAAAACCTGAGATTATGAATGAGAAGCTTCCTCCAGAGAAGCTGTCTTGCCCATATCCCCATCTCGTTAACTGTCCCTAGTGCTAATCAATCATTGAATTGAAAGCTTAGGAGAGGTACTGAGTATCTGAATCTTTTACTTCCTATGCAGTTCTGATTCCTGCTTCAGGTGTGAAAAAGAAGGTAAAGTTTTCTGTTTACATAACATACATCATTAAAGGATCTGTAGGGGCTAAACATATGCACACGCAATCGATGAAGACAGCGCTTCATGTTTAACCCTGAAATTCAAATCCACCTGTACTCTGGGAAAACAGACATCAGAAAGAGATCCAAAGTCATGTGCAGTGTATCAGTCATAAAGTGGGACATGAGGTCAAGATGCTTTCACAGAATCACAGAATGCTCAGGGTTGGAAGGGACCTCTGGAGATCACCTAGTCCAACCCCCCCGCCAGAGCAGGTAGGAACATTTTCACCTTCTGCTAGTGCCCATTAGAGGGGCTTGGGAACAGCCTGGTTTGGGAAGGCAGAACAGCAAGCTGCCTGCACGCACGACACGGACCTGCAATGGTATGGTCAGCCACAGATTTTTAAAGCAATGACATGATAAAGAGAGCGAAGAGGACAAGCTGTTTTGAACACCAGAGTCTTGTGGGACTCAAAGCCGTAACTTTTTTTTCTTTCCTTCCTAAAATGTTAATTCAAATGTGCAACTAAGTAAGTGCCAAAACAACTTGTAAAACTTTTAGTAACCCCACATTGACAGAAAAGAAATATTGCAGAAAGTGCTTCATTCCCTTTGATCTATGATTTATTGATGTACAGTATGAAATATTCATTAAAACAGACTGCTGTTTCCCGTTGATTTGTCATGTTTTTAATTCATATTTTAACACATTAATAAAACTGACACTATTAATTATTTTGAAATACCAAATATATTTGAGATGTAAAACTGGCATGGGTTATGTTTGATATTAAAATAGCAGGAGGAATTAGTTCAAGTAAAATATGATCTGCATGTGCTTGTAATGATATTCTATATTCTATCGCCCCAAACAACTCCCTAGTTCCCTTCACTACTTTGAAACAACTTTAAATTACAAATGCAATCTTCACTTAGAAGCAGTTGTAACATTAAGCTCATGCTGCTTCGGCATTTCATACAAATACATATGTTCGTCAGTTTTTGCTTTGGATGTAACACATAAATATATCGGATGGGCACAGGAACCTGTTTTTCTGAAATGATTACCAATCTTGGTCTTCAGTGGTGGTTTTTTCTTAGCAACAGTTTGGTTTAACAATCCACAAGGCAGCTCTGTTCTGCCACTCCATCTGCTGTGTAGTAATAATAGGAAGGCTTATTCATTTTTAAGGGCAACGTAGTCTGTCTTATAAAAGGCAGACTCATAATTACAGCTTCTAACTTGGAGGAGGGCATGTTGAAATGTGCCTATGAAAAACTAAAGTTCATGTATTGGTCAGAAAAACACTACTGAGGTAACGTTCATTTATGTCACCCAATTAGACTGTATCTAGGTGCTGAAGTTCATAGCATCCCAGGCAGACGTGAGCACAACAGGATCTTACGGAAATTTCAGCTTCTTTTTGTACATACACAGGTCTTCTTGCAAGATGAGGAAATTACAAGAACCTGTGCATAAAATATTAAGGGTGCACAACTGGGGTCTAAAAGTTATCTTTTGCTCCATGAGACACACTACAGAATTGTAGATTTGATCAAAATGCAAAATAGATTTGAAATTGCTCCCAAAGGAACTTTGAACCCTTCAACCTAAAAAGTCCCAGTAAGTGTCCTGGTTCCGGCAGGGATGGGGGTAATGTCCCCCAGGAGCTGGCAGGGGGCAGGTGTTCCATCCCACCTGAGCCATGCCCGGGCTATAACAGGCGCTCTCCTATAAGAGGGGCTCTCCGGGGCGAGGAGAGCAGTCGCCACTCGGGGGTGGGCTGCGGCGGTGCGGGTCCGGTCGGTGGGCTGAGCGGCGGTACTGTAATCGCGTTTTCATCTTTTCTTTTGCTGTTCTGTTGAATTGCATTATTTTAACCCACGAGTTTTGCCCTGACGATTTCTTTTTCCACGACTGTGGGAGTTGGGCGAGCGGCTGCGTGGTTCTTTGTTGCTGCCTGAGGCCAAACCACGACAGTAAGATAGCAGTTTTCAGGGATAAGGAAAATGGCAGCGTTGACCAGGAGCCGAGATCTGACAGGGTGCGCCAGTGGGAGATTGCTGGCTGTTCCTGTGTCTGCCCACCTCTTCCATCGCAAGAGTACATCAGCCCACTGTTGCTGCTGTAACACCTCATGGGAGCAATACCTTGAGATGACCAAACCCCACCAAGGCCTGAACTCTCCAGGCTGCTTTCTCTAGTTTGCCAGGATATTTTAAAAAAGACCTGTCCAGAACAGATTAAGGATTTGGAAACTTGTCTAGGCATCACTGAAAGATCTGTACCTGTGTCATTAGCATCTTTCTCACATGGCAGAAAAGCAACAAACAAAAGAGCTTGCCTGGAGATTTGAGAAAGCCTGAACCTGCTACATCGTGATATGCCTCATACAGAGTATTAGAGAGTCAGCTTTTGCTCTGGTCCTTTTGACCATTAGGCACCAACTTGAGCCTCCCTGCAAACACTGAGTGCCGCGTGGGAAGGAGTGTCTTATGGATGTCATGCTGCTCTAGCTTTGGCAGAGAAAGGAAGAAGTGATGTCACACATACGTTATCTGCCAGTCTCAAATCCATGTGTTTTCTACTGGCAATGTGAAAGCTCTAATTTTTAAACCTTCTTTACTTCCTTTTTCTTTCTTTCTTTTTTTTTTTTTTTTGAGGGGTGGGATGGGGGGTATTGATTTGTTTTATAGTAAATCAGCATTTCATCTGACCTTTAAAATTGAAGTATCCATGGGTCAGCAGATCCCGA
>NW_009647849.1:1175743-1215940 GCF_000708025.1 Charadrius vociferus
CATGTTTCAGCAGCTCCCGAAGCCTTTGCCATCATGTAATTACGGAACCGCGCTTCAGGTCTGTTTAGCAACTGACCTCAGACAGGAAGTTCTGCAAATATATTGTAGCTGCTTCTTTATTAACTGTCAGCAACTTCAGCTACTGGAGTTTGAAAGTCACCAATACTCCAAAGAAACATTAAGAGCTGATGGAGAATAAGAAAGAAACAGTGCAGCCAAAGGTCAGGATCCCACAGACCATGCAGCAAGGGCATATGCCTATCTGATTCCTGATGTTGCACTTCCCGCGTTTGTGGCTAAAATTTCTGGGCCCACCCAACAAAGCGACTCCATAAACTTCACTTCCAACAAGTTAGTGACACCGGAAAGCACTCACTGCTCTAGAATAAGCATCCCTTTCTCTACTGTGTTACGGAGAAGGCTTTAAATGCAAGTAAGATCAGACCCTATATTGGGATAGAATGGATGCTGGTGAATTATCCTGTCAATTATAATTTCCTCTTCAGTAGAACTGAACAAAAATGTAACAGAAAAACCCTCAAGATGTGTGTAAAATTTATTATTCAAAATGCTATTGCAAAGGGAAAACAAACCTTAAGCTAGTAAAATAGGGTAAGCTAGTAAAATACAGCTGTACGCCCACAATTTGTGCTATGGTGCAGCGTAAGGATAGCTGAAGCCAGTTTTGAATACGTTACAGGAAGAGCTTGGGGACGCAAGTATGGATATAAGTAGAAATAACTTTAGTTCTAGCTGTGGTGCAGCTGGGTTTCAGGGCTGTGCTTGTGTGCACACCCGGGGTGCTAGAGCCCACTCTCCTGTGGGTGACCCAGGAAAGCCCAGCCGCACAGCTGGCACAAGGGACTGGCTCGAGACCACAGACCAGCTGGAAAGGAGGTGATTGACTGAACCCTCACAATTAAACTTTTGAATGGTTGTTATAGGAGCTCTCTGGGAGGGAATTTTGGACAGTTGCAGAAGTTGCCCCAGGCAGCTCCTGCTGTGTTTAGCTCAGCCTGAATGCCTAAATGTGTTGGCAAACATTCTGCGTGAAGAATCTGGCCCTGCCCTTCAGAGAGTCCCCGTGGTGATTTCTGCTGCAGAAAGGATCAAATTGGGCATCACTAAGACATTTGTAAATAGTTAATAGAAACTGTTGCTGCAGAAATGGTATGTGGGAAGTCATTTGTATGTAGCTAAGCTATTTATAAGAGATGTTTTCTCTTTAGTTAAGATATACCAATAGTGATGAATTAAAGGTGCTGGAGCCGCCCCCTGGGATGGCAGGCCAGCTGAGTTATAAGAATTTCGCAGCACAGTAGTTTGGAGAGTCTCACCTCTGAAGCTGACGATGCTTCTGCAAGGACACTTACAACAGAGACTCCCATCTCTACCCAGGCAACGACCAACCATCCTTTTTGGAAGATTTGATTCCCCATGACAGCATTACCTTATGCAAAGACCCCCCAAATTACTTCCCTTTTAACAAACACTGTCTGTAAGTGCCAGTGCAATACAATCCAACCACAAATAGGCAGCTTGTGCACTCTCCTGAAAGGACAGAGGCCCAGGGTCCCATAGTTATTCTGCTTTTCCTACCGAAAATACTACTTATAAAACTTGTTTAGATAGCATTAATTACCTTATAGTACCCCGCATGTACACATCCAACAGGGGCTGTGTGCAGCACTGGACAGAGTCAGGGAGGGCGAGCCAACCCTACAAGAGTTATTGGGCTATTTGCTTTGTATATATATGCCTCAGTTTCCCTGTCTGTAAAAGCGGGTGATATACAGCACTTGGAAATTGTGGATGATTTAGGAGCTATACATTACTATTAGTCTTCTCGTCTAGTTTTGACAACCAGCGATATCAGGTCAAAAGCAAAGCAAGTTTTCATTAATGAAACATGAATCCTTCCCTAATACAGTGGGACTGAGCAGTCTGTAAGATGATTTTGTTGTCTGATATCGTTACCCTTTATGATCTCATATTTTATGGTAGTTAATGCCATCGGAGGAAAACATGATTAGAGCAGAAAGCAGCTTCAAAGCAGCCATTGCTTAGTGCATTCATCACACTTGCTGCATAGCTGGATTTTTCCTCTACAAATATAATCAATCAGTGCAGGTAAAGAGTTAGTTGCAAACAGAAGCACTTTATGTGAACTACTGTATATCCTGTTTTTATCAGTGTGCTGGGAAGTGTAGTTAGAGTGGGATAAGTTATGTGGTGTGGGCTCAGACATTAATGAATATGAGAAACTAAATTATTGAATTTTGCAATGCAAATTATTTTTTGAGCACAAATTCTTCATTTTTGAATGTTAAGGACTCATAAAAAATGTCAATGGTTTATGAATTAGGCCATTAGCATGCAATTTGTGATTCAAACAGTACCACAGCCTCATGTAATAAGTGAGTGAATAAAGAGCAGCATTCCTCTCTACACTTGCAAAATAGTTTGTCAGGAATTTCTGAAGGCAAATGCAGGGAGATGTCACACGAGGGACTCATTCACTCCCTCTGGAGAGGCACAGTTACACAGCGGAAGGGTCCTATGTATATTCCTAAGCGCAGTGCCTAGAAATGCTATCTCTCTGTGGCCCGTGCGATCACAGCAATGAGGCAACAGGAATTGCATCTGTACACGTTGAACAGGCCCAGTGCTCTCCAGTTGTCTTTAACCAGCTCATGGGCACACACGCACATACACCAGTGCTACTGCCTCGGTCTGTCAGCAATAGCTATGGCTTTTGCTACAAGCACAAACAACTTTAACTGTCTTGTGAAATCTCTTGAGACTTCAAAAAGAAAAAAAAAATCCACCCATGCTGGGATGAACATTGTACCTTTTTGAATAAATATACACATCTTGATTGACAACAAAATTTGTGCTGAGCAAGCGTATCTGAGAGGTAGGTTACCCTGCATGGAATTAGGCAGCACAAAGTAATCTAAAGGTATCCCAAACATAAATGTGCGCTGAAACTGCAGGGAGAGTGTTATCGAGATGGGTAATTCCCAATTCAAACAGAAGTACGCTTCTGTTCCCAGGCTGATACTTCCAAAGGTAACAAAAGTGCGCAACTGTTATGGATATAAAAATCATACTTGCCCAGGATGACAGCGATTTTGGAGAGAAAATGCTAAATATGAGAACATTTCTATGGCAGGCTGAATATTGCTGTTATCTAAAAGATCTCTGCAGCTGCTCAATGTTTCAGAATCTGTGCTGGGGTAGAAAAATTAATCAGAAACAAGAGGAAGCAGAGGAATGCATTGAAGAGGTATGTAAAATGCTTTTGATATATAATCTACACTCTTAAAATAGTATATATGTATTATACATTATACAGTGGTGTAAGAAATTCCATGAAGGGAAGGGCACTGCCAATTTGAAAACGCTGTTCTGTTTAATTTGTGCCTGTGGCATCAATGATCCCCCTTTTCTCCGCTTACAAATCTTTGGCATGAAGGCTGAAGCTTATTCCATTACAGAATCTGACCTTTGATATGGTCTCTAATGAGGCAGAAGCTATCAATTCCATGGACCTCAGTAGGGGATGTGCATTTCTTACAATAGAGCGGCATTCATCACAGCGCTAGTAGCAAAAATGGATAGGGGCTGATCAGCTGGTGGCAAAATAGAGGAATGGAAAGAAACCTTTGATTCAGAATCAGAAACTACAAGGATTTTTGGCTGCCCCTGCTGTTGGCTCTGGTTAGCACTTAAGGCAGCGCATATTTTCTGTCTGCCCATCTCAGCTGTGTAACAGAACTTGCCACGGGCCATATCCCAGAGTCTCTGACCTGGCTTTCAAGGCTAGAGCAACTTGTGTCCTGGATTATTTCACTCGCCCTCCTTGCAATTGGATACACACACATATATGTTATATGTTTGCATGTACTCATCAGGCAATTAAGAGATCAATATGATGGGAGTATTTGAAAGACAGATCAGGCCAGTTTCAAATTTCAGAACAACACTAGATTAACATTCACTAACAAGATCAATTGCCAACGGTTAATTATTAGTTTTCAAGAATAATTAGCATGCCACATGCAAATCACTTAGCCCCTAATCTTATTCTAAATTAGCTGTGAGTGTACAGCATGACCATGAGGTCGGTAGAAGTAGTTAGCACTGACTCAGGGTGCCCCAACTTACAAGCTCTTTCCTACCTTCCTTTTGCTTACCATTTCTGTTGTAATGCTCATAGCCCACCTCTCCAAAAGGAGCTCCCATCTGCTTCTGACTATTTATATTTTGGAGGGGACCAGGACTTGTTCTGGTTTCACCAGACATCTTGCTTGCTTACTTTGTATAGTGTATACACACACACACATAAATATGGGTAAAAAACATATGTGTTTTTTTCGTTTCACCATGCATCTTTCTCGCCTGTCCTATACCTTTTTTTTCTTGCAGATTTTACTGTGTACATGTGTCTTCCTGTACCCCCATTTGTGCAAGTATACAATTCCCCATTGACTGCTTTGCTTTTACACAATATTTCTATATTTCTGCTTAGATTTGTCTATATTTCTGCTTAGATTTGTATTTTTGCTGCTTACCCTACTAGTGATGTTACAACATCATGGCATACTTACACACTGTCATCAGATACACTATTTTAGCATGCTTATGTCCAGGTTAATAATATCTTGCTTAATACGCTTATACTTTACAAGTGGGACAGGCCCCTTCTTTAGCTACATTCTTTCACATTCAGTGGAACTCTTTTGTGGTCTTTTGTAATGAAAGTGTCATTACTGCTAAAACCGTAATTAAGGATGATGCTTTTCTCTCTGCTTGTTTTATCCACCTGATGGGACATTTGCTGCTTGTAGAGTAGTCACAGCTTATGGCTGACCTCCTGCTCTCCACAGTTACGGTGCGGTGACTGTCTGTGAGTGGTCCTTGTTCTTTTAAAGCAAAATTTGAAAAGGTATCCTTCACTCCTGATGTTTCAATGGGCTTGCTGTTATCATCAGACACAGAGAGCCTGGGCCAATGGCTAGCAGCTAAAGTCAGTGCGAAATAAAACATGTTAAAAAACCAGGAATGCTGATTTATGACTGCCTTCTGTTAACCTAACCATAACCACGCGATCCCGTTCAGTATTACAAAAGGCAGTGTACCTGCCAGCACCTGTCAACTCCCATGCCCAACGGTAGTACTGGAGCACTTCAAGGACTTGCTTTGGCTGCTCACCACAATACTGGATGCTAATACAGAGCGTAACCCTCCCTCATGGCAGGAAGCAGGGGACCGAGGAGACCAGGGTCTCTCAAGCATGAGATGTTAATGCTTAGTAACTCAAACTGCTGTCAGGCTGCTTATGCCATGGGAAGAGGCATCTCTCCTCTTCCGGCCAGTTGTAGAAGCTCAAGTATTGCAAAGGTCAGAAATCACAAAAATACCCTAGAGGGGACATTTAATAGTTTTGAATTATCAAAAAACCTAAGTGAAGACTCTAATCGTTGTCAAACATTTCTGTGCCACCACCTTAGCCTCTCTTGAAGTAGTTAACAAACGCTCATAAAACAACCGCTTCCCCCACATACAAACACAGGCAGGTACAGACCCTCTTGAAAGATAGCCCTTGCCCGCCAGAACGGTGAAACTCAGAAGATGCATCCAGCGCTGCTCCCTGAATGCCGCCCAAGATCCCATTCCTCAATGCTTCACACGGTTAATGTGTTCAAAGCGCTAAGACAGCAGGGCTCCCCATGCCCTGAGCTGAGGGGAGAGGGAATGCTGTCCCAGGAACGCTCCATCGGTCTGTATCAGCCAGGGGTGACGCTGCTGGGGAGGCTGCCCCAGGGTGGGGGATCCCAGCGAACAGGCTGCTGAGGGGGGCTGAGACGGCGTCCAAAGCCTAAGACTCTCACATGCTGAAAAATGAGAACTTGGAGGTGTTTCCACTGTAACTAATCACTGAGGCATAGAGTTATAGTCTACCAATATTATCTCAAATTTAGGTCAACACCAGTTTTTAAACCAATAAATTGTGGGGGAAAGATTGCTTTTTCAATAAAAGACAAAGCAATAAAACCCAACCTATGGCCCTTATCATGATTAATCATGGTCAGTGGGTTGTGCTCATGCTCTACTTGACCAGAACACGTTTGATTCAGTGCAGCTGTGCAGATTAACATGACACTCATGGAGATGTGGCAGTCATTTTTAAATTATCCTTGGTGCTTTGGATTTTAGTTTCATAACCGTGTTTATGTAGCATGCGAATCACCTCTTAACATGGCATGTAAGCATTTAATTTCTTATGGTAATACCACACAGTAATATAGAGCATGTCACAGTCAAAATCTTGTTTATGGATAAAGAGGAAGCACACCTTTTATCTTTTTTGCATTTTTTTTACCTGACCACTAGTGAATTGTTTATAGCTGTTGTGTCTCCAGTGTCAAGTCTGTGTCCCACCTCTTACCATCCTGTGTCTGCACTCCTCCTCTGCTGCATCCTGTACCTCCTTCTCGGCGTCCCTGCTGTCGTACCAAGCCTGTATTTCTCTACACTCCATCATTGTGCTAGAGTCATATATATTTCATTCTACCTAGAACACCTGCTTATCTGTATAAATATCTATATATTTATAGAAAACTGCAAATGTCCATCACAGACAAACAAAAGTAAAACAGAGATAGACACCTGATCGATTAGAGAAATTGCCATGACAGCTAAACCAAGTAAAGCAAAGGCAGACCAAGAAGAGTTCAGACAAGGCAGACCTGACATGCCTCTGTCCTCAGCCTTGCAAACTCAGGACAAAGCTTATGGCCTATTACCCGCAACTGCAATACCGTATTACTACACTGCTACAAATAAGGAACTAATTGATTTTTTGTTCCACTGCATTTACTCATTATTGACTGGGAGGAACTCGCCTGCAAAGTTCAGTAGGATCCATGTTGTCCCACTCTGCTCTGGGCGGGCAGCTTTAGTTGCAATAAACGATGTGGAAAACTTGTACCTGACTTTCTTGAAAGAGGTTAATTAGAAAACTTATATTTCCAACTAGATCAGCTTTTACTTTATGAGAATGTATATGTAAACGCACAAAAAACCGGTAAATAAAAAGAAAAATATCACAGCCAGGGTGTGCACATAGAAATGAAATCTAAAAAACCAGACCAAACAGTAGTAGTCTTTTCTTGGAAGGCCCATGTATGAAAGTTTTAAGTGATTAGTCACTAAATACAGTGCAAGAACTCCTTTCCTCCACTACCAACCATCCCAGCATCCTGGCCTTTCAAAACCGCAGTCACATACTCTTTTCTAGAAATGAATGATGGTTGCCTTGTGTAATAAAATATTCAACTTCACAACAATGCTTTATAAGGAAGGTGGTTCATGAATTTTTAAAATTATTTTGTAAATCACTCTGAAAGCTGACAATGAAGGCTAACACCTCTGCTGGCGGACAAGTGCCAAGTTATCCTCATATCCAGCCTGACACTGGGATTTGTGGGAACCATTCCCCGCTGATGTGTCAGAAACCCTCTTCTTTTACCTGATGAAAGCATCACCCCCACACTTAGTGTAGCAAGTCATCCCACACACCGAGAGCTGCTCAGGCACTCAAAGGCAATTCTGTCATGAGGAGATGATTTGAGGGTTATCGGATAGGATGCACCTGCCTATGAAGCAGAGCTGTGGGAAGCACAGGTAGCCAAGCTCATGAGCTGCTTTCTGGCACATTCCCCAAAAAAGAAACAGGCAGCTTGAAGGGGATTTGTTTTGCCTTACCCAAGACTGCTGCTCTTCTTGGAAAGAAACTGGTGGGTGACTTAGTTTTTGTCTATAAACATTACCAGAAGTTACAGCAGTGTCCAGGTCATTTTTTGTAGAATCACAGAAATCCCCAGCACCAATGACTACAGCAAATTTCCCTCTGTAAGACAATGACCTCTGTAAAGCACTACAGACAGGACTGTACCATGTGGGAGGAAGGGCAATGCTTTTCACACTCCCCATCTTCCTCCGAACTCGCAGGGAAGCAGCAGCCTGGTGATGGCTATTCAACAGTGCAGCAAGAAAGGAGGAGGTACACATCAGCAATGCTGAAAACAGCCATGGTGAGCAACAGCACCTGAAGGAGGGCGGGAAACATTCACACATCATCAACTCAGTATGCATCAAGACCTTAACAAAACTAGTTACTATGGTTGCACCTGTGGAAGGAAAAAAATAACCCCTGCTAAATTGCAGGAAGTGATTGTCTGGAGAGATCTTTTGCTTTGACTACACTAGAAAACAAAACTGGCCAAAGTTTTATTGCATGGTGCTACTTAAGTGAGAAACTTCTCCCTCCTCATCACCAGTAGGAAAGCAGCGCAGGTAAGAATGGGTTTATTGTGCATCTCTCTTCCAGGCCTGCCACAGAAAGGGCTAACAGCCTCCCAGTGCTTGCAGCACTGCACATTCTGGGTTCAAACCCTGCTGGTGACCCAGATGGAGAAGTTGTTATACAATGCTCTTTAATTGGCAATTTTCTGCTCTGTTCTCTTCTGCATCTGTTATTTATGTATTGCAGCTTTCCTGCATGCTGGTAGACAACAAGGAACTACAGCAGTGGTATCCCCTCATATTTAAAACATTTAGACAGACAAAACCCCCAAATTCACATAATAGAATAGTTCATGACACTCAAAGGAAATTTTGTTGCTTTATGAAACATTTCTCTGAGATGATAAAGTAAGCCCACATGGCTGCTGCAAGCAACTATTGAGCAACAGAGGAAGAACAAAGAATAAACCAAACAGCAAGATGCTTAGGCAAAGATGCTGACCCAATAGAGCAGCTTCCGACACGTAGAGCTGCAACTGCAGCACCGCCTTGGAGTTAAGTGCCGATGAGCTTGGTGTTATGCCAACAACATCATCAAGAAGCTGGATCTCTCCTTGTTATTAAATTGGGCAAGCAAACAAATGAAAGGAATCAAAGCAATAACAGAGGGCAGATAACCCCTGGGCTATCTCGTAAGCAGTGGCTGACAGATGTGGATTACTGAAAAAGTAAAGAGCTTGCCACTTGTATGTAATAAAGCCACAGGGACTTCAATGATACCCTTTTTGTTTTAAAGAAGAGCAAAGGCATATATTGCCAAAACCATAAAGCTTGCCACAGTGAACTGCTGCACGGTTTCTCAAGCTATATAAAGACATCACAGGCTTACGGTTTCGAAGGGAGTGACAGCTATTACATGCGGAAACATTTCAGTGAGGCCCTGCATGGCGTAACTAAGGATCATGCAGGGAAGCATCATCTATTTGTTCCTTGACAAGAACACCTGGATGACCTCTCTGAACTGGTCAGTTGGACTTACTGGCCTGGACATTTATCTCTGCTGCAGGTTTTGGTTTTTTTAAAGCAAGGTCTAGGAAAGCAGTATTTCAGTTTCATAAAGAACCCAGAGGTAGAAAAAATGTTGTCTTCCTTGTTTTCCATTCTTGTGCTGACCAGGTGTAATTGTCATGTGAGGATGCAAGCTGCCATTTGAACTAGAGCTTGTCCGAATTTTGGCACAAATACTAGTAGAGCTGTAAAAGCTCCACCTGTCACCATTTTCACTGCCTAGTCAGCTTACGATGTTAAGGAAGCATTAAAGGTCTCTGAAGAGCTCCTTGCCTTTGTTGCTCTCGTAACAGCCTTTAAGCCCTTCCCTGTGAAATTCAAACATATGCTGTACTCTTTTTAAGATCGAGGTATTCCTGTCTTATTTAACCTTTTGTTTCAGTTTGTAACTGATTTTCAGTCTGTGAAAAAAATAAATATGATGGGTATTGAATAGCAGCATACCAGGTGACTTTTTTTCATACAGCACACATGCAGTCATTTGATACACACACATAATCAATGCAAGACAGAGAAAACCCACCTGATGAACATGCTTTTCTTTTCATCTATTTCTATTGCATGTACGTCTAAAAGCTCCAATGAAAAACATGTGATTATCATTTTTAACAACCTGACACATCTTAAATTTCCCATATGCCACAGGGCAGACTTCTCTCTGCTCCTTCCAAGTACTGATGTTCAGTCTTTCACATCATAACTCATTGGCGTTGCCACCAGGAATTTTCAACAGGGCTGATTCTCTACGATGTGATGCATGAAACTTGAAAAATCCCATGATGTCCAACTTAACATTTCCCTGTTGATAGTATTGGATCTTCTGCTATAGTGATTTGCGGGACATATTAAACTACAGCAATATAATGTGTTTCTAATATTCTAATTGAACTATAGCAACATAATGTGTTTCTAATATTTTCTCTTACACGACGTAAATCATAATCCCGCAGCTGCATATCAGGTCCTACTGCATCACAATGAAGAACATGGAAAATATATATTTAACTGTCTACTTATTTCTAAATTATGTTTCTGTTGTATCATTGTACCTACGGTCTAGGGCATTTCTTTGCACTTATTTGGGATATCAGCCCATAAAAAATTGCGATAAGGGGTCAGTCTCTCAAAGCTGACATTGTGTCTTTGTTGGGGGCCTCTAGTAGGTGTTCAGAGAAAGGCAGCAACACAGGTCTTCACCTGTGCGTGTTCCCTCTCTTGCCATAGTTAAGTATTATCAGTATCCAACCATTCAAAATCCAGACCAACCCAACACCTTTAAACCAAATTGTAATGATCTATAGATTATATCAACATGCATTAATTCAACTGTCTCATGTATTATCTTCCTCTTTTTCTTGTATGGCATGCCTAAATGAAAACATGAGATGCCATTTCTGCATTGGAAAATGAACAAACAGCAATTCAGTTCAAATAAAACTGAGGAGAATAGATTCTGTTCCATAAGAAGCTGAAGATTAAGAATTAAAACATTACTAAGAAGGAAAAGGAGAACGATTCATTAAGATTTTTCAAAAGATGACATATTTTTGTTTCTTTGATCTATTGTTTTCTGAAACCAGAGACAAATCCTTTGGAAGAGGCTATCTTGATACTAATGATTAAACTGTCACAGACTTCTAGCTGAATGTGGTTACTAATCTGAGTAAAGATGAGGCTCTAAATGTTTTGAGGTTTACATATTGCTACTGACCAAAGTCCAGAGAACAAGAACAATAAAAAGGTAAGAAAATAGCAAGCTATGAAACAGTTCTAATACACAGAGAAAAATGCTACAACATAATTTATAGAACCTCTGAAGTGAATAAAATATGTGAACAGTGAAACAGGTAGTCAGAAAAACAGACAATTTTCTTCATTTTAAAATAAATTTACAGAAACAGTTTATAAATATCTTAAATTATCAAATAAAACAAGTATTACAACCACTTTAATAGGCAAGGTCTCTTGTTTCCTCAAGTCATCACATGATAAATCTCAGCCCACACATCAATTTGTTAGAAGGCAGGTCAGAACAATAACAAAGACAAACAGCCATTAGTGGACAAGACAGTTTCATCAAGCCAGATCTTACAAATAATATATTGTTGTTTGTCATCAAGACACTTTTAATACACCAGCGTCCTTTCCAAAAGCACCTATAATCAATTCCTTCTAATTTACAAACTCAGAAAGACCACAAGAGTGATAGTAATTTCATATTTTACACACCCACAGAGGTTACGACAATTGATTCAGTTCAGCAAAGTACCGTAATGACTTTGAATGCACTTGAAAGATTTTTGCATTTGTTTTCTAAAGCTGTAAAAAAAGTAATTCAAACTCTGCCACATGGGCACAATTTGTAAAGGTTGTACACGAAAAGTATGGATTCAGTTCTGACAAAGACAGCTCTCATCTTATTATAACCCATCTGCAAGGCATGCCGGTCCCTGGACTAAAACACTTGGCTTCTCTTTGTTTGTACTTTATGCGATCTGAATAGATCTCAGAATTTCTACAGCAAAAAGAGGTGGAATGAAAAATGGGTGACACTTAAAAACACTTCAGAACAACTGGGTTTTAGTCAATTCTTTTCATCAATGCTAAAAGTAAGGATATCAACCTCTGCCCTTAGATTAACAATCCACATAAAGATGAAAGCATTCAGAACTCTCCCTAGCTCAATGCAGGACTTCCCCCATAAAACAAGGCGAATGGTTTCACAGCTTGCTTTTCACCAACTGCTCACTAACTAGAAGTAATGAGTAAGGAAACAGCAGCCCTGCTATTTCTGCCCTCAACAACATGAAATAGCTCAATTTACAAGTTCATCAGATAAGTGTGTTGGATTTTTTTTATTGTGGCACTTTTTGAAAAGATTTAGTGACCAAAGTTAGAGCTTCTGAGGGGTTATGGCCTCAGAGCAAAAAGACATCAGTGGCTCCAGTCTGCAAGAGGAACCGAGAGCTAAAAAGACCTTGGAGGGTTTGGTTTTGATGATCGCAGAGGTCCCCTCCAACCTAGACAATTCTTCGAGCATTGCCAGATCCTGGCTAAACCAGACACAGAAGAGCAGAGAAACTCCGTTTGGTCTCAGTGACAAAGGACAGACTTGGGCCATGAGTACTCGTTACAGAAGAAAAGGAAGAAAAAGATACTCGGACATCATAATGCTGCAATGTGAGACTTTAAATAGCACTTGTAACATATGGGGGAATCTCCTGGGTGCTGCGTCCTACTTCAGGAACCATCTCTGAGTGTTCCTTCTCTGAGTCACAGAGAAAGAAGATTAGAAGAACACTGCTAACGTGGACTACTCCCACACCTGACGCTTCAAACAGCAGAAGCCTTCACAGGATCCTCTTGCCATCAAACAGAGTATCTTTTTGAGCACTCATCCTCCTGTGGTAGTTTAAGGCATGTTGTAAGCTTTACTTTGGGGACAGAAGTGCTTCCTTTTATTTCCAGTGCTTGATATGAGAACACTGGACCCACATTTGAGCAAGTTGTGCTTTGTGGGCAGCCTTCCTTTTAATGTGCACCATCTGCTCCAAGGCCACGAGGGAGAGCATTCCCCTGCAACGCCCCGCGCACCTGCAAATCACGGGCTAACTGACAGTACCTGAGTACTTTCACCGTACAGTGAGAAGATATATAGGTCCTATATATTCAGCTAACGTAATTCATTGCTAGTCCACTGGTATCAAAGGAACTATGCCCTGTACGCTGAGGGCATTTCATTCATTCATACTTCGGCAGTTTTGGCTTAGAGATTAAGTCACTGGAGAACTCTGTGCTATTGAGAAGACACTCAGTAGCAGGAACTTGAAAACGGTAACAGCGCTACTTTTCTAATACTCGTCAGTCCGTCTTGCCTGTCTGAAAGGTCTTTCGAGTAGGTCCTATTTTGATACTGAGAGAGGGTGCAGCTTCTGCCAGCATGGAATGGGATCTCATTGGAGACTTTTAAGAGCTGTTATGCTGGAAATGAACAATACAAGAAAGCTACAAGAAAAAAACAAATTCAGAAGCTCTCGATTTATGCTTCCAAATATGAAATTTTGTGCCCAGGGATGACAATGGTAATTCTGCATTGTGTTCAGCAGATCTAGAATTTCAAGTACGGTGTTTTGGGGTTTAAAAGCTTGCCTGGTTAGACAGCTGATGAAGTGAGAAGCAGGAATTGCTGCTTTCCTCCAGACCAAAGGAATCAGTGTCATGGAAGACACTAGTAGCAAAAAGATGGTACCGGTAAGGCAACACAGTTGGATGATTTTATGATTTATATTCTTCTCCTTATCTGTGACAATATCCATTCTCTGAAGATGAAACAGGAAACATACAGCTGCTGCATATATATTTATTTTCATTGTGTTCTAGCTTTCAGAACAGTGCCAAGGTCCATGAAAATAATAACCTAAGGCAGCAAGAAGAAAAAGATGCAGCTGCACTCAACCTGCAAGGTGTTCTCCTTGCAGCCCTGTCAGAAAGCAAACTGAATCCTTTTGTTGAGCAGTGAATGCCTCATTGCTACCAACAAAGTGTGCATCTCTGGTGCCAGTACAGGTTCCTTGTTACACTTGTGGAATACAATGTGCCATTCATTTATTATTTGCTCTTTAGCCTTATTGATATGACATGCATCTTTACATTTTATACCTTACACAGTTTGCTAAGAACAGGTGCTGAAAAAGCAGAATTGCCTGCCTGAAGTCTCTGGCGAACAAGGCAATAAAGCATCGTAGTAAATCTAACAAAAGCCAGGAGCTGAATTTGGAAGCTTAACTCCTTCCTGTTGGAGAAAAGATACTACCTCCTTTTTGAGGGCATGGCTTCAGCACCCATGTGTGTTAGGCACTTTAATTCAGATGCAACTGTGCTTCAAGAAATGAAGTCACCATGATAGGTCGAAACCTTGGCCCCTATGTTTCACACGTAGACTCCAAACAATCTAAGACAGTTGATGGCAAATTTTATTTACAATACAGTTGCAAAAACATTATTATTATTTTTCTTATGGTTAGGTTGAGTATTCAAATAATTACAGCCTATGATTAGATACACAAAACAGATTTACTGCGTGTTACCGACATCAGTCTAGTGAATAACATGTTGTAAAGGACACCCTCCAGAAAGTCTAGTGCTGTTCCCAGCACAGTGCTTCCCACAGCACAACATGCAGGACCACGTTCTTAACCAAAACTGTCAGGGCTTCTACGAGCATGCTTTGAAGCCAGGGTAAATCACTAATTTTTTTCCAAAACTCCGATAAGCAAGTATATTAGTGCAAAATCTGCCTATATAGGTCTCAGTACAGAATCCCAAGTCTAAAAACACATATTAAGAATACTGGAACTTCTCTTCCTTCTTTCCCCAGGACGCATGTGATACTCACAAGGCCGTTTTAAACCTTTCTATCTTGGAAACTTTTAGAAAGGCTTTGATAAATGAAGAAATTTAGATATTTCTTGAAGATCATGATATACTTACTGAGTGAGTTCCAAGTCTAGTTTTAGTTCCAAAGATATTGCAGTGGCTGGAAAGTGGTAAATGATTTTTTATTAGCCATAGACAAAAATCAAATTTGTGCCTCAATCTCCATCAATCTTAGTAAGACTCTGATACAGTGATACTGTTTTATTGGCTAGACTAATGAACACTGGAGTCAGTTCCTTTGTCCTCAGTTAGTTATTCACGTCCTACTCTCAGTATTTCAAAGCTAATGGTCTGATTTCTGCCACCACATTGATTCCTGAGAGAATTCCATTAATGGTTTCTTTCTTAATCTCTCTTAACAGGTATTCCTTTACGTAGAACACAAATGAATAAATTGCTAAAGTCTCACTATCTCAGCATCATTCAGCCTGTTTTTGCTAAAGCTGAGTATGCATCCTTTTCCTCGTTTGCGATGCTATCTTCTGAAATGCAACTAGGGGCTGGGACTTGTAAGAAGCAGTAGCATCGAAGACAGGAAAATTGCTACCCTCAGCCCCCTCAAACACAACATAAGCCACTGATGGTGATCTACGTGAACCTTCTTTACTTCCTATTAAAGGAGCAGGTGCCGGTACATCATTAGTCACTGAAATTCATTGGAAGAGCAGTAGCTTAAAGCAAAGGAAACGGTAACTTCTTAGTCGCTGTGACTCAAGCGCTTTACTTGAAGGTCATTTGTAGTCTACAAAATTAAGCTCTTTCCACAAAGGCTCTGTTCATGGTCATGTATGTCAGATTGGATGGAGAGCCTCTCCTTTGCAGGGTGTTTCAGAACAGGAGTGTAAATGATGATGTGTTAATTCTCCCTGTGGGATTCCAACCAAAGATACTGCTTCGTAGAATACTTGAAATAATAAACGTAGGAGCTGAAGAATGTAATGTAGAGTAAAAAAAAATACAAAGAATTATACACACAACTTCTGCTAGTAACGGTTGTTACTAGACAATTAGTTTACCAATAGATCACATCTCTCCCAAACTAGTTTCTGTATTTTTCATTATTTGAAGGATAATTTTTCAAAAACATTATGATGTGGGATTGTAACTGATTTGCAAGCATCGGGTTTTGATATTTAAATCTGAGATGTAAAGTTTTACAACGCTCACGTTCTGTTTTGAGATTGTTGGATGCAACTTTTAGAGACTTGTATAGAGGAGTGATTATAAACAATGCCTATCGGGTGCTGTCCACAAAAAAGGATGAGGGTGATAATTAATAATGCTTGTGTGATGCTATCCAAACACAAGAGGCTTCTATTAAAAAAACAAGCCTAAATATATACTCAAGAAGATCAACCTAGAAAACTAGCCTTTCTTCCTTTTCCACCTGCTTTTGGAAAATGATCTTTAGTTCTCAATTTTTTGCACTGAGAAAGTGAAGCATGAGGAAAATTCAAAACACCACCCAGACTGCCTATTGTTCTTTTTTTTTTTTTTAATTAAAAAAAATATTGAATGGATGAAAATATTCTTCCCTCCACACAGACCCAGTGTAACAAATACCACTTTTACCCATAGCTTAAAATAATTACCCTAAAAATACCTGGAAGTGTTAGATTTGCTTCCAGTGGAGATTCTGATGGCCGTTTCTTAATACCTGCTCATTTCATTATCTCTCTCCACACCAACTCAGCATGCTTTGAATGTCCAAAACTAATGTTCTTTAACAATTTATTATGGGAGAACATATGCATTTATTCAATTACTCTCTGTAGAGAAGTGCAGGTTTCCTTACTTTGGGAACTTCTTTACCTCCTTGCAAAACAACATGACTGCCTGTCTTTCATACAATGCTAGGATCTTTACAACAGAGCAAGGTTATCACCAGAAATGTTTTTCAACAAAAGTATCTCTGCCCACCCACCCACAGATGAAGGAAACTTGGATTTATTTTTCCTTTTTAAGCAATCTTATATTCCAGTAACACCAATGCTTCTGAACATTTGAGGGAGGAAGATCTGCCTCAGTTCAAAGGTATTAAGGGCTTGTTACTGATCTCACTTGCACCACAGTAAAACTAGAATAACCTGGCTGAGGTACGGGCATCCTGGGCACTGTTACACTGACAGCAACAAAAAATGATGGGGTAAGACATAGCTTGCGTATGCTAAGTTCACAAGCAAACTTATCGTGTGTTTGTACCAAAAGCTACCCCTGGTTTGGTGCTATCACTGACTGCAACACACACTGTTGAAATAGATGCAGTGAGTAGCAGCAGACATTTCAGGATGATGGAGTTTCAGGAGAATTGGTCTAGAAAAGAAAATCACGCCAAAAGCTTGTGTTGGTGTTCCACGTGACTCTGGCATGGGTAAGGCATCGTACGGCACTGAACGCCGGCTGGGGTCTTTCGCATTTTCTTAGCCCCTGCACTGTGGTTAGCGAGCTCAGGACCGCCTGGGTGCCAGTACAGAGCCAGCTGAGATGGTGTCATCAGGGAGCCCTGCTGCACCCGTGAGCCCTGCTCCCGCCTCCTGAGGCTGTACGCTGGCTTCACAAGGGTTTATACAGCTTTGGGGTTTTTATAGTGTACTGGGTTTCCAGCGTCAGACAGCTCTCTTGCTCTGTTCAGAGCAAAGAAATCGAAGAGTGGCACCCAACAAAATTCCTGGTCGCACATTGTTATTTCTACTTGCTTTAGTGATACATCCTACAAACAACCACATACTTCTTTATAGTAATTTACGTGCCAATTCTTTACCAGCACTTAAATCACCACTAACTACTAACCAACCATTTTTTGCACCGAGATGTTTAATTATTACAGGATAAATGGTACTAGTGAGGGATTCATGGGGAAAAAGTAATTAGCAGTTCCATCTATCTCAATGAAAGAAAATATTATTATTAATTAATATCCATACAAGAAAGCAGAAGGAGTTTTTAAAAATCTACAATAGAGATATCTACAGGGGCCACATTTGCTCTGAGTGTCTCTTTGACAGGTACCCATTTATTATTTTAACAAGCTGAGATTGTCTGCATCTTCAATCACAGGAGGTCAATCCTTCATTCCTGTCAAATCTTTGATAACTAAAGTGTCTGTATTAATAACTAAAAACTGAAAAGAACAAGCTAAGATAGCTACAGTAGGGGGTCACATTGCTTGAAATTGCCAAACGGCAGTCAGTTCGTTTTGCATGAAGGAAAGAGTTTATCACTGTATGCTGTGGCGGTGATTATTTTAGATATGCTTTGGCACAATTTGGCTACCCGGTGGACCTTTATGTCCAAGCAGCCCTCTTTCCTACCACAGCAGCTGACTTCTGCAGAGGAAGCTATAGTTACATCTGTGCAAAGGGAAGGGAGAGGATTTTTAAATGCCTGTATAATACTTGACCCATTGTAAATATTTGACATGTGTAAAATAATCATACATCGGACATCTTAAATAATGTAATGAAAAGGACACCAAAAGTTACAGTTTCTCCTGGATGAACAGGTGAATGTTTTACCCAGATTTTTAGGTTATTAAACTGTGTCCCAAGGGGACAGTTTGAAACAACCCCAAAAGGACTAGAAGGATGGTCGATACATAAATTTTCTATGCCCTTAGTGAGAAATTTTCTTACTTTTAAGAAAATGGCATGTTAGTTTCCTATTCCTTGACTGGTTTTGTAGCTAATAGCTTTGAAAGGAAATTTCAGAATGCACACGGGAGAGAGAGGTTTGTCATGGACAGAGCTCAGGACCAAACCGGAGGCTTTGCTCTCAGGTTCTCCCGCCTGACTCATCATACCCGTCACCCACGCGTTAACACAACTGATCTGTCTAAAATACTCAAAATAGTATGCCAGCAAAAGAAACCAGACCCTGGCACTTTCCATATAATCACAGTCCAAGCAGCTCACTCATGCAGATGCCCCCTCCTCCACCATGACACAAACTCATGGTGTCAAAAATGATGTCGACCGATCCTCTCTAACACTGCATCCAACCTTACAAATTACTTTGATTCTCCAACTTAACTTCCAGAGATTTTCCTAAACCCTACAGATTCTTTCAGTTGTTCCCCACTTTATCTTTAAAAGTACTGCATTTTTCTCATCCATCTAAACAAAATATAAAAGCTATTGGGTTTTCAGAACCTCCCTCCGTGGCTGCCCTCAGTGTTGGGGCGGACAAACGCAGCTCATTAACCGCAACCCTGGCACAGTTACAGCTGCTGGGGGACTGCCGAGTCCCCAGCCTTGCTGCGCCCTCAGATGCACCGGAGTACTGCTGAGTACCAGCGGTTTCGGACGTTACAATATAAAAAATAATCTAATGTATATAGCAATATAGAAATAGGAGGAAGCTAGGTGTCTTATACAAACTTATATGAAGTCCTCTAGGCTATTTGCTTTAACTGTCTAGGAACGCAGAGTTTAAAAGCAGTGGAGGCTTCTTTATTACCCCATTAATCATCAGCTGGACTGAGTTTAGCAGTGGGTATATTAACAAAGTTGATGTTAGCAGTAAGAAGCTGTAAGTCAGAAGACAGACATACAGCTCCACAAACCGTAGAGGTACAGGTGTGATTAAAATTAGAAGTGAGCTTGAAAAGTCTTGGACGTGCCTGCATAGGTGCGGCCTTAGGTTTTGCTCCTGACTTGGCTGGTGGGCAGCCAAGGCATTTCTCTGTCGCGCTTAGTTTCCTCCTTTGCTCTGTAAACCAGCAGCAACAACGCTGACTTCTTCTGCCAGGCATTATATGAGAACTTGGTATTTTTACTGTAGTTCTAAAGAAATTGCTTATATAACAACTACAGATTAATTTTTTTTAATGGCATCTAAATGTGGTAAGTGTTGTACAAATGCATAAAAAGATACAGTCCTAAACCTGAATTAATGAAGTGGCAATCTGATATAGAGACCAGGTTTATTGTTAAGCATGCACCAGCTTTATATTAGCAGAGGAAAAGAAGGATGAGTCTGGGCTCAAAGTGGGTGGACAACTTTGTATAATCACCCCCATTTCTTCAGCTTACAGATTCGAGTTGGAAATCTGACAAAGTTTTTCAGAGAGCCTTTGAGAAAACTTCCAAATTTTTGGCTATACATCAGTTTTAATTAAAAAGTTAATTGGTCTTCACTGAGGTTATTTTAATGAGCGGAGCCCAACAAGGAATAGCGACTGTTCTACTGCAGAGGGAAGAAAACAATAGGAAGAAAATGTCCTTGGTCTTATGCTGCTCAGAAGGATTTTGTCCTTCTTATGTCTCTCACATTACCTCCTCTTCTCATTTCCATATTTTTGTTTTCTCCTTCGCTTCACTCCACGGCAGCAAATAATGCTGAATGCCGATGTAGCTGTATTCATTCATTTACAGGTCATTTCTCTGTGTACCACACACAAGCACTCAGCTTTCCCAAATGCAAATCAAAGCTGGTTACCTTAATTACTCTTGGATTTCTGAGGTGCACAGGTGAGATGGGCTTTCATTACCCCACCTATGTTAAAAGAAGTAGCTAAATCTACGTATTCTTTCAATGACTGCTCAACGCACAGTACGAGCACCGATGAATCCTTGTCAGAAATAATTTGGTTTGCCTGAATAAGGAGTTTCAGGGGGTGACATTATTTTTAAGTCAGCAGATGAATAATAATCCAACTGATTGCTTTGGGAGGAATACACTAAAAGAAAATCCAGTGACTTTTTCACCCAATTTACTGTTTCTGGGAGTATCAAACCAAGATTTAGACATGCTATCATTAAAAAAAATTTAGACATGTTAACCCTAAAAAGAGACTCTGGCTGCCCTTTCAAGTAAATTGGTAGCACGGTATTAACAAAAAAACCCCACCAAAAACAAACCAGCAAGCAAAATGGAAATGCTAGCAATGCAGCAGTGCTTAAATTTTATGAGAGTTAGATTATGACTAGGTACATAAAAATGAGCGGGAAATCTGCAGTCGACAAGAGCTCGGTGCATAATTACTTTTCCTCTCTCACCAAATGGCTCCAGGTCGGAAGACTTCATTTAAACAGAAAGACAGTGATGAAAATGCTGACTTGTGGTAAATGTGTGCAACTCAAGCAGATTTAACACCGCTAAAGAAGACAAAAGAAACGTGAGACCGTAGGGGTGTTTTTTAGGAAAAAACATGTTTCTCCACAGAATAATTTTGGTCAGAAAGGACTGCTGGAGGTCTCCAGTCCAACCTCCTACTCAAAGTGCAGGTAGACCAGGTTGTTCGGGGCTGCGTCCAGTCTGGTTTGGGATATCTCCGAGGATGGAGAGGCCACAGCTTCTCTGGACCCCTCACTGATCACCTACATGGGGGAAGGAGCTCTTATGTATACGTGGATTGCATTTCCCATGTCCACCTTGTGCTTGCTGCCTCTTGACCTTCTGCTGTGCACCTCTGAGAGGAGCCTGGTCCCACCTTCTCCACACCCTCCCATTAGGCAGCTGTAGACCACCATAAAACCCTCCCTGGCCCTCCTCTTTGGGCTGAACAAACACCTCTCAGCCTCTCCTCATACCTCGTGTGCTGCAGCCCCTGGCCACTTGGTAGCCCTCCACTGGGCTTGTTCCTTTTTGTCAATGTCTTTTTAGTATCCACCCCAGCACGCGCGGCTCCAGATGTACCCTCATTAGTGCCAAACAGAGGGGAAGGATCACTTCCCTTGACCTGCTGGCTACACTCCTGCTCACACAGCCCAGGATGCTGCTGGCCTCTGCCGCAAGAGCACTCCGCTGCCATGTGTCCTGCTTGTCCCCTAGGCCCTATGACAATATTGTAGCTTAATTAAGAAGAACTGCTGTTGTCAAAAAGGAAAGCGAGTTCATGATCATTCCAGCTCAAATGACTGGCTCACCGCTCCCTACAGCCAAGACTGGCTCACCGTTCCCTGCGTCCGAGACCTCTGAAGAGCAGCACTTAACCTTATAGGGTTGCAAGGTCCATTTTGAAGTTTTGTAAAATGAGCTTGTCTGAGGAACTAACTAGATTCTCCCCCTGCCCCCAA
The DNA here is from genome assembly GCF_000708025.1 of Charadrius vociferus. Classification (NCBI taxonomy): domain Eukaryota; kingdom Metazoa; phylum Chordata; class Aves; order Charadriiformes; family Charadriidae; genus Charadrius; species Charadrius vociferus. The sequence goes on from NW_009647849.1 coordinate 1,197,577, forward strand.
TTCTTCTTTTTCGAATAGAAAGAAAAGAAATACTGTAGTTTCCATTTTCCGAACAGAACATTATTTTAAGTTCCAAATAAACAACTCTCTTCAGCGCACATCTCAGTGCAAGCAAATGCTTAAGTCCAGTCTGATTCAGCAAAGCTTTTAAGCATATATCTAAGTGTCATTGCGTTCAGAATGAGTTAAGCGTGTGCTGCTATGCTTTGCTGAATTTTGGCCTCACACTATAAGAAAAGGATAATTTGGCTCATTATATTTTGTGAATGACACAATGCCCCTGAACATTTAAGTTGATATCTATTTGCATATATATGTGCAGCATTAGGTTTGGCTCTCAAATAACTCTGTAGAGATCAAAGTACACATAGATCCTTAGAGACTATCAGACAGCAATTACACTACAAAGTAAATTACAGGCAGTCTCCCTCCACATCTCACTATGTCCAGCTGCACATTTGCTTGGGTTCCTCTACTGCCCTTGAACATGCCTTGGCTTCATTTGTCGCAGAAAATTCTGTTAGAGGAGGGCTTATAAAACAACCACTTCACTCCCAGCAGTGAAATAAAGCTCACTTTTAACAAGACTATTTTCTGGATGTTGAAAAAGTAAAAAAAGATAAAATTATTTTGTCATGGGTTATGCCCAAGTATTTCCAAAGGTCTTGTTAGGTCTTTTAAATAACTTTCTGCAGAGGACAAGGAGAGGCTGGGGTCTCTGAACAGAGCGCATCTTCACACTTCTGAGCAGAGCTGATGCCTTTCTGCAGTTCTCGATTTCTGTGAGTTTTAATTTATTTTGAAACTCTCTGTGTTACTGCTTGAAGCGTTCCTGTCACAGATACAGCACGCACTGGGTGTACATTTCCACTCTCACTCACAGAAAGTGCTTCTGACTAGAAGCACAGGAAAGTCAAGTCAGAGTTACTCCACTGCAATGCCTAATCGAGGAACGCCTCCGTGCCAGCTCTTTGCCTAAGGACTCTTGCACAGCACGCTGATGGGCTCTGACACTCTCTTTCTCTATCAATGTCAAACGGATATTTGTGACTTTAATGAAAAATTACCAGTATTGGCATCGTGATTATATCTGCCTGCACCTGGGATGGAAATTTAAGAACAGACTGAGGGAGCAAGATATACAGCTCCTTTCTTCTGTTTATGGGGTGAAACCCAGCAGCTGAAAACTCTGGCCTCAACTGATCACAACATTTAGCTGGTATTTTTTTTTAAAGTGAATTGCTAGTCTGTGATTGTGATCCCAGAAAACTGAAGGGGTTTTTTATCCGCTGAAAAACATTGATCAGGCAAGAAACGGCTCCCTTCCCCAGCCCCATATCCGCATACCAGATCCAGAATAACGGGCAGCTGAGAAGAGCAAAGTTTTTGACCCGTCTGGAAAGGCAGTAAACAAAATACTGGTTTTCCCAGTGTTTTGAACACTTTCCTCCACCCACCAAGCTCACAGCACACAGGCACTGAAGATGCCAGACCTGCACTGTGACTCCTGACCACAGCAGCTTCCAGCTGGCAGGGCAGCGCTGCTTGTAGGCAGAGCAGGCAGTTGAGGAGGGCAGCAGAACGACGAGGTGGCAAAACAGCCATGGGTAATATGCTTATTTTGCCTAGGTAAAAGCCTAGTGGAAAGTCTGAGCCCCCAGCGGAGAAGTCCAGTGTGTGGTACATGCTGTGACAGGGATTAGGACTGCTGGCTCACAGCAGAGCAGTCACTGACCATCTTTCTCATCCTGCAGTGGCAGCAGGAGCAGCAAAGCCCGCTCTCCCTCCCAGCTCCATCCTTGGTCCATTCCTGGTACAAGACACACAAACCAAGAGCCAGTCCTGCAGACTGCTTCGGTAGGCTTAGGAAACTCAGTCTCTGAAAGCTAACCTCTTATTAAAGCATGTCATCCTCTACAACTGAGTACATATATCGGAAATTTGGCCAAACTAGGTCACCTCTGGATTAACATTACTCTATCTAACAAAGTCCAGAAATGTGTCATTGAGGGTGCTAGTAGCTGTCTCCAATACCTAATCTGTTATTTTTTAACATGTCAGCTCCTACCCAAGAAAGTTTATCACCAGTTCTGTTGCCTTCTCAACATTCACAAAGTTACCTCTTGAAAGTATTTGCAAATATCCCTCAGAACTAAAAACAAACACACAAAGAAAACAAATCCCACTGTAGCCTGCTGGTGCCCTGATACCACTGCATGTTGCTCACTGCTTAGATTTTTTTCTTGCTTTTCTCTATTTCTCCCTTAAGATGCATATTTGAAGTTCTTTGAGAATAGGAACATTTTTTTTGGCCCTGCTATTGTACAATGTCTTGCCAAACGGCACGCTGGTGTTTGATTAGCGCTTTAAGCTACTATAACAATAGAAAAAAATGGGACTAAAAGTATGCGGTTCAATATTGTACAGCAACGATAGTTTCTGAATTCCGCAATAAAAGTTTAACCCAATATATGTCTAGAGAGAACCTCTGCGAGCCTATGGAAGCTGAAAAGCTCACGTGATTTGTGATCCTTTACTGTAGCTTTCTGAAGTTTTCAAACTTGCACAGTGTGAATTCTTTCTAAGGACAAATATCAAAAGATGAACAGGAAGAGGGTGATTTGTGATGAATAAATCTCAAAAAGTTCAGAACCTACACTCTAATGGGATATGCACCACAGAGTTTGAAAAGCTATCTGAAACTGAAGCAAAATTCATATTTTTTTAAAGCAGATTTTAGGGGACCAAGTCTTTCTTGTCCAAGATGAATTTGGTTGTGTCATTCCATAGAAAGCATACGATAATTTAGATTAATGCTCATGACTGAGACAGAAACATTAGGTAATAGTAGGAAAATGAGGGAAGTGAATCTTGGAATTCAAAGTAAGATTTCAATTTTCAGTAAAAGCTACAGATAATAGAAGAATATTCATGTGTTTTATTATTTTATTCAGTTTCCCATCTATCCCTAAAAAGGATTTTTCTTAATTTAAGAGAAAGAATAAAAGAGCTTTGGATTGAACTGCATAATCAGTGAACCAGACAATCCCAAACTGCTCAAGCGTATCCGACATCTGCTTGAAGAACTCGATTGCAAATAGCAGGAGAGAGTTTCCATTACAGTACACACAGAGCTGGGTTGGGAGATGCAGCATTAGAAAGTGTTATTCCCATTTAGTAATTATGCCTTGATTGTTGTTTATGTTTGCTGTACTGTAACTTGCTTGCCTTAGGGTGGCACTACTGCTAGAGAAAACACAAAAGTAATTTAGTTTTAAAAGGGAAATGAAAGTTTTAAAGTAGTTTAACATTTCTGTAAAACTGTAATGATTGGAGATGACTGGATTGAGTCGATAAAGAGTACTAATTTCAATAGTAACTCACGCCTTAATTCTCCTCACAGCAAACAACCTCCCTCCCTCCTTTCTGGCACACAATATAAATACTCTTTACACCACAATCAATGGAATCTGGAAGAAAAAAAATAAATTCATTTTTATTCCTCAGAGGCGTCATAAAGAGCAAATTTCCCCAAAGCTCTTATTTACTCCTATGCAAATGGCATTGGTTCTGTAATGAGGTGTAATCACCAACACATCATTCTTGTTCTCTTCCTCTCTTCTAGATTTACCACCCAGTTTCTCCACCGGTGTCTGTGGTCTCAGAAGAGTTAGGATGTGCTGGTAAGTCTGTTGTAGGCAATGCACTGATACTGGTGATCACATTATGAAAGTCAGTATTACCAACACACAACTCTGCAGAGGACAGTCAGGGACACCGAATGACCGTGCAGAGGTGGGAACACACTGTGACACTGGTTATTCCTTGCATCTCTAGATAATTGCAGTGGCCAAGTGGAAACTTCCTAAAGGCCTTCACCCTCCAGATACTTCCACTTCTACATCTAACAAAAACTTAAGCACACGTGGTGTGGGTGGGTGTACCAGTGGCCATGGCTGCTGGGTAGCTGTCACTCCTCACTCTGTTTTGGTTTAGATAATGGGCATTTGCTCACTTCCACGATGTGTTATAGTGGTCAGCATTTGGCCCCGGGGAATATCGTGTGATTAATGCATCAAAGAACACGTCTTAAAATCCTCCTCCCCTCGCTTTCCAGCTTTTTATTCTCTCAGTTACGTTTTCCCTTTGTTCCTTTCTGCAAACCCTAGTGTAAATGTTTTTTGAGTAATTAATGTGTCAAATACCAGACCTGAATTTTCATGGGCAATTAGTGGGCTGAGTAAAGCCAGCAAAATGCATTTCAGTTTTAATAGTGAATTGTGGCTCATTTGCTGTTTTGCAGAAATATATCCTGAAATGCAGAGAGCTTCATACGCCTCTACACTTTTTATTTCTCTTTCATATACCAAAGCTCCCTCTCTTTTTCTATTTTTCACCACATAGAAGATGCTGCTTGTAGTCTATTACAATTTGCATATTGTCCTTCTGCCTCATCGATAATTGATCAGGTTAACATCTGCTTTCTGCTGGTGCCAGGAGAAATACGTTTGTTTCTACAGGACTGTGTAATTCCTCAGGCCCCCGTAGAATTGCACTTCCCAAAAGAGAGTTGGCTTGTGCCCCCCGTAGCTGCACAAGGCAGAGCAGAAAACATGCAAGATGCCCGTGTGCGCTGTGCTTCAGCATGGGTACCTCCCCGAGGAGGCACAGGAGAGGCTTCACGAGTGTATAACGGTTTACCAGCTTACTTACACAATTACACATTGTGGCACAGAACCGAAAAGTGGTAAGCCTGTTGTAGGCAATGCAAGAGCATTCGAAGTAGTCTAGGTATTAAGTAGGAGTTCCTTGGTGTAAGGAGAGAAAGTGAAGTCTTGAAAGACTGCCTAGAGAGAAGAGCTAGTGTGCAGTTTTGCCAATGGGACATATATTTCCAACCAAATTTAGAAGTGTGGAAACTATATCGTTTTGATATTACAGGACTATTAGAAAGACTTTTACGCTTTCTACTGTTTCTGGGGATTTAGCTGTCTAATTCAAAAAATACCTGAATCCAAATCAGTTCAGCTTAGAAACAAGCAGTCAAAATGATTAGCAAGGCAAGGAGATGGTTCAGCCTCAAGGACAGAGCATACTAGTCTGACTGGCACAATCCATCACAGGTTGGATGCATCATAATTGTACACCACAAATTTGTAAATAATCTCTTTCTCAGTGTCGATGTTGACAAGGAATAATATATGAGAGCTCCCTTGTTAGGTTACCTTCTGTCTAAACAGACCATCCTGACACTTAAGTATACCAAGTGCATCTTTCGGAGACGCCTAAGGAGCATCAGAGAAAGATGAGGAGATCGAACAAGGCAGTAGGGCAGAGGCATGCCATAAACCTGAAGGACAGCCTGACCTTCCCACCCAAAAGAACTGCCTTTCTTGGGTACAGATAAAAGGCTTAAGCTTGGGATAGAAAGAATACAACTAGGCTTTCAGTGTGCTGTCCTATTTTCCTAAATACAGTGTGCTTTTGGAGGAATATACTTTCTATCATTAAAAAGATTGCCACTGTCATTGGAATCTACCATTTCAAGCTCATCTAGATAAACTCCTATTAGCACCAAAATACAAATTATCACTGCAACACATAAATGAATGCAATACCCCGCCAATGCCATTGAACTCAACTGCCACACAAGGTTGAGGACATGGGAGGGATAACTGTGCAGATCATGTTCTGGCCATCCGTAATAAAGAATGCAGACTAAAAGCACAGCTACTGACTGAGGGAAGGACAATGATTGCTGTAATTCTACAGAGAGAGACAGTTTGTCAACAGTCAGTAAAAAATGGTACATGGGATGACACAATTTCTAAATGCATTTAGATGAACAGTTTGAGACAAAAATGCTATATTGCTTTGGAAAGTAGCAAGAACACATCTTAGAGAGTAAAGGCATCTGGAGATACCTCCACTTCGACTCGCCTGGCTCCACATCCCTATCCCTGGGTCCTCCTGTGCAAGACAGTATAACTGGACTCTGCTCACCTAGATGAATCTGTTGCTGTCAGGCACATGGTGTTGCAGCGTTATAAAACTTCAGTGTTTTATATACAGAGAGATAACAAGGTTACTTTACCACATTTCACCTACTCCATGCATGGCAGTATAAGTGTTTCTACAGATACTCACATTAAAAAAAAAAAAAAAAATCATTCTGGAAAGGAGAAAGCCTTTCTCCCCACTTCAGGTACATAATTCAAAACCCACTCTTTCTTCCCCAAGACCTATACTGTAGGCAATAGCACCTCTAATAAGCTTAAGGGAAAATAAAATACATCAAGGAGGATCAAGCAGAGTTGCAGCAGTCAAACCCCACACCAGACACACAGGCAGGTCCCTGCTACAAAGCCAAGAAACAGACAAAGAAAAATGAGTTGTCAAGGAGATGATTCTACTGAAGAGACTCCTCCTGGAGCTGGACATCTGGGTGCTTCACATGCCAACTTTAAATCATCAGTCAGCTGGTGGGGGGGCGGAGGGGGGCAAAACAGGAGTAAATTTTACATTGCCAGCACTGGGACGGGTGGGCATCTGCAGTATCAACCACGTGCTGCAACTGCATGCTGCTGGCTCTCTACTGTCAGTGTCTGCTCAATGGTGAGGGGACCGGGACGGAGCAACGTTCTTGCAGTTCACTTGCTCTAAAAGGCTTTCCAGTGGCTTTTTGCAGATCTAAATTTCATTTTAAAGCTGTACCTCTTGAATGTTTAGTCATCATGAGAGCAGGTCTCTCTCTCTCTTTTTTTTTATTTGCACAGACCTGAGCTAAAGCTCATTTGTATGGATAACAGGAAAACATTAATGAAACTGACCACTGCTCCAGACAAATACAAACCCAAATCCTGAGATAGGCATGCCTCCTAAAGAAGAGCTCCAGGCCAGTTATGCAACCCTACGTCCTCCCGTTTTCCAAACTATTCTGTATTTTCAATGCAGTGCTTTTTAATGATGGGATGTATTTGAACAACTAAGGCAGTCAACTGTATGTACACACTTTCTGCAGAGAAGCTTGCAGTGAAATTGTCTTATAAGCCCACCTTTTCATCTACAGTGCAAATTTTCAGCACTTGGATACATGTAGTACTGTATGCAAAAAGCTTCTGATCATCCCATGGATACCAGCAACGCGTGTATATCTCTGGTACAATACCGGGGTCCCAGCTTTACTCTCTCAAATCCAGCCCTTGAAGGAACCAGAAAACAAAGAAAAAGTATAACCTTAAAACATTAAGCAAAGTGAAAGTGGACAGGACTTTCTGTTTACAAGGATCTGCAAATCCATGCAAGAGTTTAAATACCCTGATAACTGCAGCTGGGGAAAAAAATCTATAGCGGGGAAAAATATCACGGTTAGTATTACAGCTTTAAAAGAAGTTTAAAGTTCTTTCTACAACGGCAGGGGTAAGGAAGTAATTCATCTTCAGTTCCAGCAATAAGCCTGAATTTGCTCTCCTTTCATATGAAGCCTTGTTCATCATATGCACTATACTCAGAGCTTGTGGCTTTCCTTAGTTTACTGATGGTCTTATTATACCCTTATTCATGAGAGAAACACTTTATTCCCCTAGTATTAAAATTGTCTTCAGTGCAAGGGGAGAGGTTGTGAAGTGAGGCATAATTTATAGTTTCAGAATACTGGAATAATTTTGGTTATAAATCTGTAGCGTTCATGAGTTTTCTACCTAAAGACAGGGAGACTTACAACCAGCAAAACAGCAAAGGCCCAGTTAACCTATCACTTACATAAGGGAAGACTGACAAGTATGCAACAGGGAGAACACTACTGCACACGAAATATGCGTTGAAGATGAATTAATGAGAGCGGCTTAGAATGACTGTGGTTGTCTACCTCAATTTCATGCTCCACTCAAACCCAGCAATATAAGTTTCTCAGTATGTCTATTTGCTGGCCAAGTTTCAGTTCAAGATTTGAACTACTGAATGTTTCTATTTGAAAAGAAGGGCATCTACACAAATAGCATTTGAGTCAAATACACCCTGGCTACCTTGATGTCCTTCTAATTAATGCAAGAACAAAGCTGAAGCATTTGAGGTGGCCCTTCAAGCCAAGAAATTACCATTACCTTCCCCGGAGGTATTTAAAAGACGTGTAGACGTGGCGCTTAGGGACATGGTTTAGCGGTGGACCTGGCAGTGCTCGGTTAATGGTTAGACTCAATAATCTTAAAGGTCATCTCCAACCTAAACAATACCACAATGAAGACTAAGAATTACAGTATTTGGCGTATAATCCTTAGCCGACATTTCCAATGAAATCTATGGGATGCTTCCTTTGTTCCAATGCAAGACCATCTTGTGTCCCTGTCGCTGAAATCCCCATTGCAAAAATTTTGAAATCGATTAAATTTGTCTGCCAAAAAAGAGTCAGTTAGCACTGGCAGGACAGGACATTGAAACCACCTGCTCACAAGGTTATCCACTGTCTTTTCCATGAATTTTGTTTCATATGTTTTCATAACCTTTAAGTTTAATTTTTGTTTCAACTCAGAGCTATCAGGCTTTTGGTCAGCTCTGGAACCCTCGTAGTTATCAGCACTTCATCCTACTGACAAAAGTCACCTGGAAGTTAAAATAACATATCAGAAAAAAATACCAAACTGCAGCCCACTGAAAAAGATTTCCCGTAGCCGTACAGAAACAGAAAAACACCAAGACTCGAATAAAAAAGTTCAAAGACATAAATCAGACTTAACCCTCACTTGCACCTTCTATTAATGCTTAAACCTAAAACTGTGTGCTATTAGCTTGGGTTTTGGTTTAAAAATGAGCTAGCAATGGCACTAGTAACCAAGCAACAGTAATTGCTTCTCTCAGATTAAACCACAACATGACATTAAAGCTCTGCTACTGAACTTCCCTACAAAGGTGCAAAATTTTTGCAGGCAGAAGTTAATTATGTAGAAGGGCAATTTCAATTTAAGTTGCAAGCATCTCTGAGCTGCATGGAGGCAGGAAACAATGAGGTCAAGAGTTCAGTCTACCTGAGTTTCAAAGCTAGAGGAGGATTATTGTAGCTTCCAATTTTTAATTGAGGCATCCAGCCTCTTAAAATAATTTCAACTAAATCAAAATAAAGGACCTCTAAATAACTGCTATTCAATAATCTTATTGGACTCCACAGATTTTACTGTAGCTGTACTTGTTAGAAGTTCACTTTTAAAGCGATGATACTACCAGGAATAAGAACTAGAGGGCATTGTGTATCTTATAACCAAACTAGAAAGTTCAAGCTACTCTTTATGAACATTCAAACTGATCTGAAGACAACTAGTACAGCCTTTTCTGTTTACAGATATGAAATCACTCCTTCGGGGCTAATTATCTCAACTTGAGAGTACAATCACTTTACAAAATATATCCGTCTTTCCCTTTTACACATTTAGATTATTTCAATTGTTTTAGATAAACAAAGAATCAAGGGTACAAGCAGCGTTCTTATGTGACAGTTATGCAGGTTGTATGATTTTCAGGTATGAAAAATTTAAAGCCGTATCTAGGTTCTAGGGCAGTTTTCTGAGGTTAGCTGGAAAAATGAAAGTGACATTTTGCAATCCACAATCCTTTGGTTTGCTATAGCGAGATGGACCAGAGCAAATATCATCTGGAGCATCGACTGAGTGCAAAGAAAGCGAGAAGAAGATGAAAGTGAAAGGAAGCACTTCTGACAAACACTGAAGGCAAACTAGAATCCTGGAACAGCTAAAAGCTTGTTAAACTTGGACCTAACTTTGCCATGGTTTCCCTCCCTGAGCTCTGAAAAGACTTTCTATGTTTCTGTTCTCCATCTGAAAAATGAGACTATCACTTCTCATTTCTCTCCCTTAGAGGACAGGGTGAAGATAAACCTACAGAAATCATGGAAAACACTATGTTATTAGAAGTCCTATGAAATCTAAAGTTCCTGAGACAAACAGGTTGGACGGAAAGCAAAGACAAAGCTCAAAAGAACTGGAGGAACAGACACGGCTCAGAAATCAAGTAGTGGTTGATGGTTTCAACATTGGAATGCTAACTGACACCACTATGGCACTTGCAAATCGATGACATACTAGATGCCACACAGCACAGTGAAACAGGTACGTGTGGGGTTACGCTTACGCTGTTTGTTTTATATGGATTATAGTCAGAGCTACGGACCCTGAGACCGTACCTCTGCAAAGGCTGAGGTCATATAGTTCCCTGCTGAGGAAACCATGAGTTTCACCCCAGGTGGCAGATGTTTTTTGCTCCCCAGCCACCTTCATTGCTGCTGAGTGCAGGAGTGGCTCCTATAGACACACTGAGCCATGCCAAGAGTCTGTTGCTTAAACAGTTTCCTCACACCAGAAGGCACAGAAGCATTTTTGTCACTCGCACAGCAGTTGCCATTAAGAAGTCAATGTTTGCCAACGTATCAACCCAGTAGGCTGCAATTGTTCCATATGCTTAGAATATGGCACTTCTGTGGTAACCGTCAAATAGCCAAATGCTAATAGTGAGTGTTCTCCAAATATTGTTATTTTAACTCTTTTCTCAGAGCCAAGAAGGAAATGGACTCATTGCCCAGCTCCTCCTCAGCCCCTGACTGGTTTTCAGCAGAATTCTCTTCTACTTTCTTTACAGGGTCAATGATACAACAATTCTTATCATCTTTCACCATTCTAGCAGTTTCTTTTCACATCTGCTTTTAACAAGACAATAAACACTTTGCTTCTGAAGTATGGGGGAAGAAATCAACATGTATTCCGCCTGATATTCAAGTGATAGTGTATGATGAACAGAGGAGACCTAGCAAACTTGCTTTGCCATGAAAGACAGTGCATTACGTCAAACGTGAAACAAGTGTCCAATATTTCCCAGCTGAATGTAGAAGATTATAGTGTTTAGCCTTGTAGAGATGAGACACCTGGAATACGAATCCAGTTCATAGCTCCAGATCACATATATTAAGCTTTATCATACTAATATTAGCATTAGAGTATCACAGCTAACTTGAAGAGCACTGCTCTGAGAGTTTGAGTTAGAAAGAAACGTGACCATCAACAAAAATATGTAGCTGAATGCAGTACTGCCTCGTGGCCTTGCAGGGAAGACTGAAGGAAGCCAGTCTCTCAAATGTGTGTGTATGTTCACAGATATTTGCTTTCCAAGAGGTGGGAACTGCACTGAAATCTGAGTAAGTACAAATTCCCCACCGTTATGCTGCACAGATGTGAATTAGTCCCTTAGAGGCAGAATATAGAAACTACGATCAGAAGCCGAACTTTTAACTTTTGCTTTCCTACAAAATGACCAGAAACTTCTAAATTATATTAAACTATCAAATTTTAACACTGTTATCTTGCATGTTGCCTTTATTATCTGTCACATTAGGCTCACTGAGTTCTGTATTTGCCCTCTTTCTTCCCAGAGGTAAGCTATTCAACTTAAATTTCAAGCACAGATTGCAAAAACATCCCCACTGGCATTGCAGCCAAGTAATGTTCTTAATTAGAGATAAGCAAACTGGTTCAAACTAAATGAGAACAAGCCCAGACTTCAGACCAAAGTTTGAAGGGAACTTCTTTATTATTAAAGAAAATTAATTTCTGACCAATCTCTCTCTTTTTCCCCTCACATCTCTGACCTCTCACTTATTTTTTTGAACCCTTTTTTGTCTGACACACTGTGGACAGAACACCCATCTACTTTGTTCAGTAATGTGTTAAAAATACAACAATCAAGACGTGGTTGGAGGCTCCCTGGTTCACTGCTGAGCAGTCGTTGTCTACCGCATCCTGAACATTTCCATTTCTTTGAAGTTATGTTTACTCCATACATCCTTGATATTTACTTAAACGTCCAATTCTGTGTTGACTCATGCACCTGGCACTGGTGGTACCCTATGGCAAAGGACTCCTTTAAGAGCTAATAATGTGGAAAACAATTCCCCTGTATTAAGGCACTTGTTTGTTTTTTAGTATCACATCATCTGCTGAAAAGCCTCCTGACTCTGACCCTCACCTTCCCTGAAGCTTGAGTTCTGCAACAGAAGATGTGGGGTTTAAATAAAGGAACTAATACGTACCCTGCAAAACATGCCAGGCCTTTTAAGAATGGGATGGCTGAATGAAGCCATGTTAATAAACATATGGAGACCAAAGGAAGGAAACATATTTGAAATGGGTTTCCCTGGTTCTGGCCAGGTGGAATACTACTTAATGTCTTGGGAGAGGGGACAGAGAAAGCTGGAAGTGTCCATCAGAGAGGAGCACAATGGACGCCGAGACCTGGCACACAGATTCCACCCTCTGCCTGCTGTTTGACCTTGAGAGCCTCTCTGCCTCCTTACCCCTGGCAGAAAGGGTTTCACTGTATTTTCTAAGCCACTTTAGGATCTGCATAGGAAAGCTGCTATTATGTAATTCCCATTCATTGAAATATAAGCAAAATCAAAATAACCATCAATGTCAGATTATAGTTTTATAGCAAGACAACACAAATAACGTTTGCTCTCTCTAACACAAACCCATAAATCCTCAGTGGATTAACCTTTCGAAAACCCTTGCCAACTGTTCCTGCCACTACAGCACAATTCAAAATCTCAAGCTGCCGAAGAGCTCTGTCGCTGTTTTCAGAACACAGCAATCAATCATGTTAAGGAAGGGAAGATGAGAGAGCAGATTAAGCAGAGACAGAAACGTTAACTTCAGAAGCAAGCATCTAACTTTGGTTTTTATTAGAAAGAACAAATATAACTCAGAAAACCATGAGAAGCTCCCTCAATTTCCCCTGCCTGCGTAGAGGATCACTTCAGCTTCATCAGACTCTTCAGCTCATGACACAAACTCACCTCTGTCGTACAGCACAACTTGTGCTTTGAAGATGTGCAACCAGCACAAAAAATAAGTGCAACAGATGACAGCAGCCCCTACAGCTTCCACTTCTGGAAAGACCAGGAGTATAAATTCCCCTGGAAGAGTTCACATTCATAATTGCTCTGACCCATGCTTGCTCATGCTAAATCTGAATTGTCCACCTGTGACTGTGTTTAGATTAGTTAGCGAGCGACAACACGGTCAATGTGAGCTGCAGTTCCTGCCCAAGAGCTGGGTAAGTTCTCTAGGCTCGGCTTCCCATTCATGGCAGTGGGAATTTCCTGGAAGATCAATCCTGTATTTTATTTTATAAATCTGCTAATTTTCTTTCGTATTACATGATTCTATAGATAAAGAAGGATTACAGCCCAAATTTCTGTGGGTGCATGTATAAATAAATGCTTTATATTATCTACGCTATGCATAAAATACATGCAATAGATGCATACATACAAATACTAGAGTTTGGCTTCTTATTTTTTAGATAGAGAAAATCTGCGTATGCATATAAATATACACACATAGGCCTGTTACACAGAGGACTCTTAGAACACCCACGTAATTTAATTACTCTTAGGCAATGATATTCCCTTCACTGAAGGTACTTCCTCTCTGAGATATAAATATAGTCTTTTCTTGTTTAAAGCATACATGGGCTCTCCTTAGTTCCATCAAATTTTTATTTTCCTTTTTCCCCTAGGGGGAGAATGCACGAATGCTACTGTCATAAAAATTAATGGAAAGGAAAAAGAAAACAAACCAAACCTAAATCCAGCCTGGTCAGACTAATGATCTGGGTGATGTTAAATGAAACCAGAGGAGCAAACATGCAAAGGTGACCAGCATTAAGATGATATCCCAGCTCCCAAACCCACAGTATAAGGCTTTCGCTAGAGATTTGCTGCAGATCCACTCTCAAAGCAGGGTGAGGAATGAGACCAGAGTTGAGGCTCACAGCAATACAGCCTGAGAGCCAGCGATATCAGCACTTCTTACACCTTTCAATATCTAACTTCTATTCCATGTGCAAAGGGGAAACTGCATATATTTACTTGTCTCTTAGAGGGATCACACAGCTAAGTTCATTAAAGCTCACCAAGGACTTCAAAATTAGGAACAAACATTGTATAAAAATAACTATTATCCTTATAGTATAGTCACAGGAGTATGATGAAAAGAAGACAAAGCAGAAGACTGAAATCACCTTTTGAATTTCTAGATGTGCTCAGATCATTTGTTCTGATTATAAATAATCACCCTATTCCACCCTTTGTGGACAAAAAACCACCACCAAGACAATTACAATCTCTGGATTAGGGATGTGAAAACTCCATCACATATAATAAACTTTCCTCCTAGAGGTGTCCAAAGATGGTAGTCTCTTATTTGCTCCATTTTAATACCAGGGCAATTCCACGGACTTGAAGGGACTCGCTGGTTGCGCAGGTCCCGCTTCAGCAAACCATTAACACACATATCTAATCCCAGTGAACTCCTCCCTGCTGGGATCCCCATGCTGCCTGGAGCCAAAGGCATAAACCTGGAGGGCTCAGTAGATCTGCTCAAGTCTTTAAGCAGAACCATGTGCCTGTGTGTCCCCTGGAGACCGCGGCACGTAGGAGGACTGGCCCAATGAACAGAGAACCGGACTCATTCATATAGTAAGCTTAAATCTTGCAACTGAATAGCTAGAAGTACTCATACATCTTATACTATGGGTGCAGGTTGTAGTAATCCTCAGAGGCGCACAGACTACTACGATTAACTACTTCACTCAAAGCTGATTTCAACCACAGAAAACTTTTGTATACACACTAGTTTCTGAAACAGTACTTACTTTCTCTAAAGACGTAGATAGGGCTCTTGGTAAATTCCCCTCCTGTATCACATCTAATGGATGTTATTCATTGCTGTTATCCCATGTCCCTTCAGAATATAGAAGAAATAAAACCAGCTTGCTGTAACCAATAAACAGCCAGATAACCCTCAAGGTTATATATTATAAGTGTATCTACTTTAAAATTCTCCTAAGGTCAAAGAAATAGCAGAGATACTATCTAGCGATCTTCATGTGTTTCCTGTTTTCAATGTCCTAACGGCAACCCTTGCATCTGTGGATGCAAGATTTCCCACACATTTTAGTTTCCCTGTATTGTAAAGACATACTTTAGCATCTGCCTGCATTCCTCTTCTGCTCTGGGAGGATCTGAAGGCTGCGGATGGACTTTGGGAACCACTCTGCCTTGTTGTCAGGATGCAAACGGCAGGTTCGAATTCATTTAACTGTTGCGTGCATCATACAGAGAATAGCGGTGGCAGATGTAACATGATGCATTAGTAGTCAAGATGAGTAGTCTTTTCATTCCAGTATGTAGCACTTACTGTTCCTGCCAGGCACCTCCGTACTGATTTACAGTCACGTGGCTTTGATGTGAGCGGAGGAGTTCTCTTTCGTTCTGAGTCGGACCAAGGGTGTAAGTGTGAGCTTACAAACATATTGATCCAAAACACACTCACAAAAGGCACAGGAGAGGGACAAAGTACCAATTCAAGTTACATCTCTTGCTAGGAAATAGTTTTTAAGGCTTAAAAGAAAATAAACAAATCCCCACAGCCTTATCAAAGACCATAGAAAAAACCAGTAACATGCTTGCTAACACACACGGAGTTGGAACTGTGATGCAAACAGCTGGATTTTATCTTAAACATGGAAACCATCATTGCAATTTGTACTTTGAGAAGAAAAAAAAAGGTAGTTTTTAGTCTCTGATGTTTATGCTGCACAAGAGGATTTGCCAGCTCAGAAAACGAAAAAGGAAAAGGTATTTCTTAGCTGGAAAACACAAAAGGGGAACTAAGTCTGCTTACTGCCAAATGACTACTCTAGGACTGCAGCGGCTTGGATTGAAGGGTCTAGAGAATCGCCTGCAGAAACACATGTTGGGAAGCTTGGGAAGGAGGAAATGAATTTAGGGAAACAACCTTGCATGTGGAGGAGCTACATCAGCTGAAGCTGATTTGAAAGACCAAACCTCCCTGCAGGCTGCTGGAACGGGAGTGGGGATTTCAGTGGGGAATACAGAGCTGCCACTGGACGTGGTGCATTCAGGTGATACTTACTGATGAGTGTAATCATAAGTTTTAAATACTTTTTCAGAAGCTTCAAGTGTAATTTCACCATTTCAATGGATTAAGAGGCAGGTAGGACAGCCTCGGGGACAGATCCTGTACCACCCCACTTCTTATGTAGGTGTGTCTACTTTTTAAATGCTGATAAGCTAATTTCCACATCTAAATTTTAATTGGACAGATAAAATTACTTTAAAAACTGTCTTCTATGATGACAAAAATATGCTGTATTTTCTACAAAGATAAAACTGTTCTTAGCAAACCTGAGTATCTTTATTTTCCAACTCTGCAGTTGCAGAATTACTGCATCTGAGATCTTCTTTCCAAAGAAAGAACCACTGTTTTCCACCATCCTACTGTCCACAGTGCAATCACAGGGACTGATTCTTTGCTCACCTTATCTTACAATATTGCCTATTCCTGTGCATTCTTAATGCCTAGTAAGCATGAACAGAATTTAGACCCACATGGTTTTATATTGATGCACTTACTGTAAGGCAGGAGAAGATCAAGCTCTTTAAAAAGTCATTGACCCACCTGTGCAGTTACACACCTACGGATCCCTGTGGTAGCCACAGCAGAAAGGCAACCCGTGTGGCACTACTGCACTGCTCCATAGCCAGCGAGGCTACGTTCACACAGGAGTGAATGTCTACTCCCAGGTCTGCAGTGATCCCACTATTTTGTCATTATTTAAAAGGATTATAGTTCATCCTACTTATGGCTTGAGGTTATCGTTGATGTCACTTCTTTCCCGCCCATAGCAAGCAGAAGCACAGAGGTAGGAGGATGGCTTATACACGTGGCTTATGCGTATATAAAGGGAACATAAATAGCTTATGCCAAAGCCTTGCCTTGCCATTAGTCAAATTTCCAAAGTCTGCTCCTAACCCTGAGCCCCCTTTGATTACACACACCCCACAATGACTCTCCAGGTATGACTCCCTTTTGCCTTTCTAATTCAGTGCAGATTCCTGAGGATTTATTTTCACTGCCTGTGCTGTTCATATGAAAGTTACCCACGGTAACCTGAGCTAGATGCCAAATTTGCTAAGTAAAATTAAAGTAAAAAGCAAAACTAAAAAAAATAAACGAAAAATAAAAAAGAGAAAATAGCCATCTTCTTGGACAAATGGGCATAAATTATAATAAAGAACAGAATTGCCGGATAAATTAATGAATACGATATTTTGTTGAAAAGTCAACGCAGCTTTTGCCATGACTCTCAAAACTCCTTGCTAAGAGTTCTTTGAAGAAAACAACAAGCATGGGGGTAAGGCAGTTTGAGCTGATATGGTCTATTTGTATTTTCAAAAGATATCTGACAAGTTGCCTCATCAAAGACTTTTAAAGAAACTGTGCTGTCATGGGACACAAGGGAATGTTCTCTCACAGATAAAGAGGTGGTTGAAAGATAGGGGACAAAAGCGAGGGAGTTTTCACGGCGGCAGGATGTCGCTGGGGGATTCCCCCAGGCAGCCAAACTAAGCATGTCCAAAACTGATCTAGCGAAGGGCACGAACAGTGAGCTGACAAAGTTTTCTCAGGATACCAAGTTTTTCAAGGTAAAACTTCTTTTCCAGTAAAGCTGAAAGCCAGCTGTGAAGAGATGCAGGAGGCTCTCATGATACTGAAAAGCAAATGAATTTCAATACCGATAAACATAAAGCAATGCATATAGGAAAAACTGCCAAGTTTTACGTACACAGAAATAGGTTCTGAACTGCTTATCACCGAGAAAGAGATTTTTAAGTTATGAGAAACTGGTTTTATGACAGTGGCAGCCCATTTCTCAGTCGCCTCCCAAAAAGAATACAGTAAAACCAGAAAATTAACAGAGAATGCGCCAAACATTTTCAAAAGTACAGCTTCCACACAAAGAACTGTTACACAGACTAAGACTCAGACAAGCCTGCAAAAGAGGTGAATGAAGGGATATGATAGAAATCTAGAAGATCATAACTAGCACAGAGAAAGTACTAACAAAGGAAGCTAACAGCTGCTCCATCTCTCTTCCACTGCAAGAGGGAGGAGGCAACAATAACGAAAAGATAAAGTACTTCTCCGCAGAATATTCCGGGATGGTGATTGCTTTATATGAGTTCAAAAATCAGCTAGAGAAATTCATGGAAGAAAAAGCCACAACAAATTATAAACACAAAGGAAAACACTGAGCTAGAAGTAATGGGGAGAATATTCCAGGAAGCGTTTCCCTCTTCCCCTGGGATTGAGCCTTGGTTGCTACAAGCTGCTCGATTTCAAGCCTGCCTTCCTATGGCCACTTCTATAAGGCTTCAGGGGTGTATGTTTTACTGAGAACTTATGCACTAGAGAAGAATATAAAGTTTTCTGGCAGCATT